>NW_028145610.1:305000-435000 GCF_977016875.1 Pavona decussata
GACCAAAAGATCGTGGGCTCTGGGAACGAGGATGGGTTTACCAGGTTGCAACGTTAACTTGCATCCACTTACGGCTCCCTTTTATCCCGGCACCAAACGCAACTCTCTATATTTCCGAAATCGCGACTCACATTTAACAAGTTGACCGTTTATGCTCTTAAGGACTTACATCACTGATTGAAATATTTATAATTTTACGCTGTGCGCTTCACATCGCTATAGAAACTATTTTCCTGTTTAAAGCCAATTATGCACTTTAATCTTTGTAGCTATACATTGCTTTACTGGAAAAAGTTTCCATCTTGGACTTGACTAGTCTCGGCATTGACTGAGCCTACTGCCAGAGTGGTTTGAACAAAAGGTGTTTTTCTACTCTGCCCCGTAGCGGTGAAGACACAGGGTACTTAAATTCTTGCCTTGGCATCATATCGCCACTTATGTTGCCATCGTCGCAAAAAGGTTTTCCTAGAAGAGCCAGCACCAGAAGAAACTTTATCCTCTTTATTACACTTATTTCCGGAGCAACAAGACACACAAACGCTATAGTGGTAATCTCTACTTCCCGGATCCAATGGCACGTTGCTCTTGCATTGGTAATCACAATCCAGATTTTTCCCCCAGTACCGAAGCACGTGGGAACACCCTTTCACCGTGGCCACTTCGCTAGATTGCTTTTTCTGCAGCTTCAGCGTAAAACATTTCTCGCCGATTCTGCAAGTTTCTGTAGAACTCTCCGCGGCGGCGCTATCGCAATCAGCAGGACTACACTTGAAACACTCATATGAAGCAGGCGGCGATGTAGGAGGAGCGGGGATAGAGAATCGAAGCGTTTTGATTCGGCCCCAAAAACAGCATGGAGGATTTGTGGATGAAGGTTTTCCAAACGAACCTGAGTAAATCTCTAGGCGTGTTCCACCTCCAACGCCAATGCAGGATTTCTGACAAGAAGAGCTTCGATCTATAATTCCATCATGTCCGCGTTCTACCTCTGTTACTTTAGTGACGGCGACACAAAGTTCTTTACCATAGAAACGGACACTTGCTCCCTCCACCAGGGACAGTTCAGAACTCTTTGGAACTGTATAGCTTTTAGATGAGAGCATCTCGGGATCTTCAAACTGCAGAATGAAAAACGAAAAACGAAAGGTCTCGAGACATTTCGCCTAAATGCGAAATCGCCTACAAAAATCTCGCATACAGAACATTTAAAACTGAGTTGCCTTCAAAGAGTTTAAAAGCAGAATATTCTCCCGTTCAATAAAGAGCTTTAATTTAAAGTTAAATGCTTTCAAATACATGTGTTGAATATTATAGTGACCAAGTCTTTTGTCGTGCGGGACAATTTTAGTGATACTGTAAGTAAGTTATCATTAGATTTAGACTGTTCGACTGCTTACGACTGTCGCATGCATCTTCTTGCATAGCCCACGCTATTGTCGTCGAGCAAAATACTACACATACATTTCCTGCCATCTAGCATTGACTGCGCTTATCGTAGGTTTTTAAATGTACCGTAAAATCGTTCGCAGAGACTTAACCTGCTTTGCACGACAATGGTAAGCATGTTGTAGGCTTGATTTACACGAAACAAGACTTCCGTTATAGGCCCATCGTCAGCGTGTCGTATACAACTAAGATGTACCGCTTAAATCTGGGGGACTCCTTAGATCTCTGGGAAACTTGGTTGTGGTGTGTTTCCGGTGGGGGGTGAAGTTAGGTCCCACTTGCCGGCCTTTTTTGGGAGGGAGGGGGTAGGGATGGGGGAAGGGGTAACAGTACCAGAGCTCTAAATTTATCATCAATTATGTTACATTAAGAGCGATCGAGAAAAAATTTCCCATTCAGGCAGGCCACTCAGAAAAAAATTTGTATACCATTTCTAATACTAACAACTAGCAAGGCTGCAAAACAGACTTCATTTCGACAAACTAAATTCTCAAATTCCACACCTAACCAAGGAAGATGCTGAAAATTTAGAGAAATATCTTTAAAAAGCTGCCTAAAGTCCACAAGACTTAAGCGACGTCAATCTTGATTAAAGTACGCTCTGAAACGGCGGAGGGGGAGCGAGGGGAGGGGGAGGGGTTACTCTATATGATGAGCTAAATGGATGTGAAGGGAGGCTCCGCCCAATCTCCGAAAAGAGTTCGTTTTATCAACCTCATAGTATGCAAATGGTTAACCACATTTTAAAGTTTGAATTTAGGATCTGAATTTGTTGCAATACAGATTGTGAAGCGAAAGGGAAGCAACCGAAACCACAGAAGGGTCGGCACTGAAACTGAACAGAAATAACTACTAGAAATTACGATACAAAGATCTTCGCCCCCTGCCCACAAAGAGTGAGGCCTTAGCGTATCTTTGGGGTATAAGAAGAGGCTACAATGTTTTGATTTTAATTTCATGAAAGGGGTACCTACTGCGATAAATTTTGGTAAATGAAAGCAAAAGCAAAGGGATTGAATCACCGGCCTGGCGGAGCCTATCCTGAGTATAAATTTCCCCCCCCCCCTCCCCTCCTCTCCCCTCCCCCCCTTCACCGGCCGTGCTTAGGAAGGTCTGACACGTAGGTTTGAGGGAACCCCCTCCCCCCCTCAGAAAACTTTACTTTATACCACCATCCCTTCCCCTGTCAGACACGTGCTGCTATGCGCTTGGACTAGGCTCGAAAACTAGCCGCTGTTCGGGAAATGAGCCTACGATCACCCCTTCGCTAAGGGGAGGAAGAGCGGCGGAAATCAAGCCTACGGTATAAGCTGCTATATACGCTATAGGACGCTATAGGACGTGCTTAAATGTGGAAATCGGCAAAATTCCTAACCTAAAAAAATCAGCACCACGGGAAAGAGCTTCTTTTAAGGCATGAAAAAACGAGCTAATCCGTTGCTTTAGGATAGACTCAAAAATTTAAACCAGTCAGTATCTAAATACAGCCATACAGCGTGACGGGAAAATATTGTTCAATACCTATTTTGTTTTAAAACTTTCAGGATTTTGTCCACAGAAAAGTTCGAAATACTCTATGCAATGCAATAAACACTATCTTGAGAAACAGCTCTTCAATGGCTTTCAGCTGATAAGTCGCACTTCACACACAGACTCAAAAAATATTTTCCCTTAAAAGGTAAAATAACTAGACTGACTCGATCCTTGATGACCTTTACAATTCATGTTGTACGAAAACAAGTTGAAAGATCTTCAGTCTGGGAACAAAATATCAACTTTATCGCGCTTCACCCGCGTTAATCTCTGTCACCAACTTACATTAAATACTTACATGAAAATTAGAGGATCTTGCCTCCCATGTTTGTATTATGAGATCAACCGACTCTAAAGAGCCGCTCTCGCCACTGTCTGGAACGCAGTTGTCGTCTGCTTTTGCTGGCGATAGTTTAACCAGAAGAAAAAACAGAGCCAAAACTAGATTAACATACGTAAGTCTTCTCTCGTGTGCTACCGTCATTTCTTGGACTGCAAGTTAGCTCCACTGATGTGCTCTGTGATTGCGTGATCGCCGCTTGCAAATTTTGTAATCGATTGACACAGATATGATTGCGGTCGATATATATATACTATGCATATAACATTGCACAATCTCGTTCCCAGGGCCTCCACCAATTCTTGCACGCGGCGATTTGCCCCGGGCCCGAGGGAGGCTTGGACCCCCGGACGTGACGTCAGACTTCGCAATAAACCCCTGCCTCACCTCAGTCCAAAGTCTAGTAATCTTCTCCTCTCTGCAGATGTCCAGGGAAGAATTATGTTTCCACTGGCTTCTGTTACCCTGTACTTGTAGACTGCCGACCTGTTGGCTCAGTTGGTAGAGCACCGGGCTCCCGTGCGGGAGGTCGCGGGTTCAGCCCCGGTCGGACCACCACTCAGGGTCTTTAAATTAACTGAGGAGAAAAGTGCTGCCTTTGTAATGACATGGTTAGACTTTCTAGTCTTCTCGGATAAGGAAGATAAATCGTAGGTCCCGTCTCACAACCCTTGCTCATGATTACTTTGTGGGACGTTAAAGAACCCACACACTGTTCGCAAGAGTAGGGGACGTAGTTTCCGGTGTTGTGGTCTGGCCTTCTATCTTTCACATTCATGCTTGGATTAAGTGGGTGGGTGGGTGAGATCTACAATGGACCGGCTGAGGCGCCTTCACATGCTGACGTCCGATCTTACCCCATAGAAATGTAAACCGCCCTGAGACTTGGTGATATGTGCGGTATATAAGAATTCATTCATTCATTCATTCATTCATTCATTCATTCATTCATTCATTCATTCATTCATTCATTCATTCATTCATTCATTCATTCATTCATTCATTCATTCAGTCAGTCAGTCAGTCAGTCAGTCAGTCAGTCAGTCAGTCAGTCAGTCATTCATTCATTCATTCATTCATTCATTCATTCATTCATTCATTCATTCATTCATTCATTCATTCATTCACTCATTCACTTATTCATTCATTCATTCATTCCACAATCCCACTTCCCTTACTTCCATCTGTGAAGCCCTTCCAGTTTGCAGCTATCACGGTGTCCTCTGATGTCTCTGATTGGTAGTCTCCCCTGCAGTCAACTACTGCAATTTTTTAAATCACGTGCTCTCGCCATCTCTGTGGCGTCTCAATAGGACATTTTCACTATGGCGTCATTTGACTACAACTACCGGCTTCAGTTTTTTGTTTTCTCATGCTAATTAGAGCTATTGTTCTTTGCTCTCTCTGCTGATTACAAAATTTGAATTTAAAAAGGGGAAATGAATTCTGTTAGTTGTGGACAAATGACACTATCATGAAAATGGCCTATTTAGTCTTTTAAAAAATCATTCAAGGAAGTTGCTTGCCGTAATTCTATTGGTAAACTGTTCCACAACTGAGCTCCACTGTATGAGAAACTTTTCTTCAAATATATAATCGGTGCGCGGTTGTGGAAAAGTTAGGGTGTTTTCAGTATTCCTTAAATGATAAGAATATAAATTATCGCAAAAAACAAAGCTTGATCTTAAATATTTTGGTGTCATCCCATTTAAAGTTTTGTACATCATAATTGATTTCTTATCCAGTCTTTGATGACAGAATGAGGCAGATTAAAAACTGAGCTATACTTTCGGTTGACTTTTTACTGTCCAATATTTATAGTTCTTCTATTTTGTGTGATTGTCGAAAATATATGTCGATTGAACTGCCACCATCTGGATTCAGTAATGGCAAGCGCAACCTAGGGAGAACGTCAAATTACCTAAGGGGCCCCTCGTCAGGTTTGTATAGCATGTGGGAAGGAGGGGCGAGAAAAATATTTTTCCCCCTTTCTTCCTCCACTGCCCGGCCCCCTCGGTAGTTTTGGTAGTCTTGGTTGCACTCGCCATTACTGAACCAAGATGGCGGCAGTTCAGTCGGCGTGGCATACGACCTAGCTTCCCTCGCAGACGTTCTTTTGGCTCGTCACGAGGAGGAAAGCTTGCGTGACAAGCCAAAAGAGCGTCTGCGAGGGAGGCTACGTACGACCACGTGAGGCCTAAGGCTAGGCGGGTGAATCAAAAGCCGGGCCGAGTTCTCGCAGGCCAATCACTTTGAATCTCAATTCGTCAATTCGGGAGGGTAAACAGTCTGTACTTTGGGCCGTTTTGGTATGCTTTGGGATTTATAATTTCATCAGTTTTACGGGCCTGAGATTAATTTGGCTCGATTTCGCTAAAATATTCAAAAAAGTAAAAGTATGTGTAAGTTTATACCAAAAAGTGCTAACTGACAAAGGCCATGATGGCGACCACGAAAGATGACCTGCTGGTTTTATTATTGCTCTCTCTTTATATATTGCCGGTCGTAGCTATTTTTGAGGCCTCATCAGAACCGAAAAGTCTACAATGAGAATGATGTATTTTCAGTAGCTTTCAGTGGGTGACACAGGCATACTCGGAAACAGGAAATCCGAGTGCTCCTATCAGCTAGGAGTCGAACCTAAGACCTTCCGACTACTTAAGCTCGGATGCTCTTCCACTGAGCTACAGGAGACTCGTGGGAGCTAAGGCCATTAAACTAGGTTCATGGGACAAACATCCTACATACTGCTAGGATTGGAGTGTCAATGTGTGGTAGTTTTCCCGCGCTTCAGCGACCCAGGCCAGGTGGGAGGATGGCTTGCACCCATGTTTTCCCGCTCGGCACTGACATCTTGGCCTGGCCTGTCACTGGTTGTATATTTTCCCCTTCTTTGTTATTTGCGTTTGTTTTGATTGAGCAAATGCGATTATTATGGGGTTACAAGACCTTGGATAGAGTTTCCTCATAGCTGAGTTTTTTGTGCTCTCTCATTCCTCAGGGTATGAAAGTAATACCCACAGGAACGAAAAGAATGCACGCAAATATCGGAGCAACATCATCGATAAGTTTCTGTACGTAATGTAGACAACTTGACACGCAAGAGATGATTCTGAGATAAAAACCAGTTTTTGTACGTTATAGCTGTGTAATCGCGCTTAAGCTTATACAGCCTAGACGTTGCAAAGTATAATAAAAGTTACAAACTAAATGTGTGGAGAAAAATGCAACACCAGGGACGAGAATTCGTTACGTCTCACTTATGTTACGTCAACCAAAAAATGACTTGCCAGAAAACATCACCTTTCTAGAAAATAATTCTAATGACAAATGAAAATTGAACTTTGGCAACTAAGATGTAATAAAATATTGGTGGGGAAATTTAAAGACGAAAATAACAATCTAGAACATTTGGTCTTCTCAATAACACTTGTAATGACCCGTTCGTGTCGAACCAATCACAGGTGTCCTTTCCATTCGACGTGACACATTTCAACGACAAAAGAGTGTTTTGATTAGCTAAGAAAACGATTTACATTTCTATCGTCGTTCGACTACTTTATGCATAAATTTTCTGTGGTTGACCCTTGTTTTGAATATTGTGTTTCGTAATTCATCACGAGGCCCGGCCTTGGGTTATAAGCGGAATTTTTTCAGCCGTCGCCTTGCCTGGCATTCGACGACAACTTTTGTGAAGCAAGACGCTTGATCGAAGCTTAAGAAATCAAGCCCGGAATTTACCTTCGACAAAGATCAAACGTAAGTAAAATTCACTCTTGAAAGGGTCGCCATTAAACTAACTTCTCCGGTAAATATGAAATAAGGATATTCGAATTCGTCCCGATACGAAGTCACTTTTCTGCCTCCTTATATTTTACCGAATTCAGGGATCTCGAGATCTTAAGCGGTTTGTAGCACATAAAATCACTCGAGAAAACTTTTTCAATATGCTCTACTATACATCGAAGTCAATTAATCGAGAACTCGTACAAATCTGGTAGTTTTATTCTTCTCAGTTGTCAAAATCGATTTCTTTTTCCAGAATTGTGTTTTCAGGTTAATGACCGGTTTGATAATGTAAATAGTCTGAAACTTCGCTTAGGTTTAAGCCTTGCTACATTATACTTCTTTTTACGGTTTGTTCTGAGTGAGAGGAGACAAAAGATAAGTTCTTGTTCTTTGTTACTGTTGTCAAAAGAAATAGCGTCCATATTCAAAAAGTCGAATTCTAGTTCTCGTATTTTCAGCCTCAGTAGTCTCAAATTATAAAGTCAGTCGGAAATCAATATTGTACAGGGGTAAATATTTTTCACGGTTGCGGATTTGTGTTGATAAATTCAGCCTGTTACATGTCTGTGTTGTGTGTTTGAATAACAATTGGGACGGGTTTGGCGTGCCATTAGGAGATATTTACATGTGGTGCGCAAATAGGCGCAAATAGTGGCTGTGAACAACTCTTAAAATGATTTCCTACAAGTAGCACGAGCGGATATAGCCGCTTATATGAAATGTTCAAATGGAGATTAAAATGACATGGAAAATATGTTTATGTACCGTTCAACCTTCCGCTAATTATCTGAATAACGCGAGCAAAAAGTAATGAAAAGGGTACCCAAGAAAAGCCAGCGAACAAAGGGCACTTTAATAAGGTCCTGCTAATAAGATTTAACACTGTTATGTTTTTAGCGCAGATCGAGATCATGTTCAACCTTTCCTTTCCCGCCTATCGTATGATGGCTGCGTTCCTCTTGTATCAAATTGATATTCGAACGTTCTCGCCGCTTAACAAAGCTATATATAGCAATATTAGCCATATTGTTTTAAATTCTGCGGTTAAGTAATTTTATCGTCTATAGATTTCATTACTCATGTAGCAAAGGTCTTAAAAACGTATTTTATTTTTTGGCGATTCAAGAGTCATTCACTAATGTACTGAAAACGAAGTGGAAGTTTTTAATTTGGCGATTTGAAAAGCTTCCTTTCGTACAAATTTGCATATGAAAAACAAGACACTAGATGTTCCTAAATTTTCAAAATTGTTTCTTTTGTTTTCTACTTTTAGTTCTGCAGAATGCAAAACTTGTAGAAGTTGCAGTATCTTAGAAATTAGTTCTACTACTCTTAAATATTTTTATCGAATGTTTGCAATAAAGTAGTTTAGCGATTTCGGACTGTCTTTCGTTTCTTAGCAACAAGAATATGAAGCCTTTAATAACGAGTTAAGACAGAATCAATATTACAATAGTTGCCCTATTAGAAAACGCGTTTTAAATGTCCTTTGGATTCTCTTTTAAATGGCGCCAGGATTAAGGGTGATAAATGGACTACAGTACCATTTTAACCATTTATTTAAAACCAACTAATTACGAAAATACCGTTATTTAATTAAGTAGTAACAGTCTTGGTTGTAATCAAATCTGAAACGTAAGAATGAAAACAAATCTTGTTGTTTTATGATTTTTTATGCGATGAAAGGTAAAGCAGCTGAGATTGTTATACTGGGCAGTGTTCAAATTTGAACTGTAGAATTTTTATCTCGTGAAGAAACTGGAGAAATTCAGATTAAGTAGCACAAACTTTTGATCACGACACTTAAATTCCAAAATGGCGGACTTAATGGTTGGCATCTGTTCTCGTGCAGTAATTCATTTAAATATTCCTGCTTTCTGTCCGCAAAACCAAGTCTCAATTAATCGAAACTGGTGCAGTAAAATGTCACTTTGTCTAAAATAAGGAAAACATGAGATAATCTGTGAAACAGCAAGTTAGAGAGAGCTAGAAATTATAGCAGTACAACAGCTTCTAAACTGATAAGTTTCAAGTAGAGTGGTTTAAGATTACATGCTTGTATTAGTTCTTATCTGTAGATGAACTGATATGTAGTTTATAATTTTTGGGGGGATTTAAAGTATTTCAAACCAGTTTGATTTTTATTTCCCTTTGTCTCAGATTATGGTACTGGATATTGCACGAAGGAAAATAAACATCAAACTGATTTGAAAATTTTTGAATCCCCCAAATTTTAAACCACAACATATATCACCTCTAAAGGAAACACTTTTCTGATAATGATACAGCAAGAGTTTTGAGGCCTGTAATGACTCGGTTATTGTACAATATCAGTTGCAGTATCCAAGTGGAGCTAGGGCCAGACTTTTAAGAGAGGCGGGGCAAGTTTTGCGAGCAGCCAAGGTGTAAGCCTCTAGGGGGTTTGCTCCCCTAGAAAATTTTGAAATCTGGTAGATCTGAAATGTCATATTTTTAGTACTTGTTCAACGAAAAATCAGTCTTGTTCAATTATAACTTCTTTTATTGCTTACAAGTCAACATTAGTCATGCTCGCTCCTAGACCGTGCGATACCTGCACCAAGTATCACAATGCCTGCCTGCTCCTCTCTTCATTGCGGCATAAGAAACATAGTCGGAAAACAAACAGAACAAGAGGTCAAACTCAAAATGAAGAGAAAGCGAAAGCCACGTTACTCAAAATAAAGCAATCATAACTGGAAACAAGCGGCAGTTAAACGATTGACCGCTATTCAGTTGGTATGAATTTTTTCACACTTCATAGTATACCACGCTACTAAAATATACACAAGAAGCTAAATTGGTCGGCTGCTCCCGCCGTGATGAAGATGGAGTGTGGAGGCCTTCCAGCTATTCTAACCAAAACTTACGACCGTTGCAGACCTGGGTGCATGATAACGGAAATTACGACTTTAAAAGAGCCGGGTTTGGATGTCTGTGAGCCGAGTTGCCATTCGAGCTTGTTTTAAGTTTTCGCATCCCAGCCGCATTCGAGACTGTGACACCCAAATTTACTTTTAAAACAAATTGCCCTCAGGAATCATTTGACTGATTTTCCCCAAAATTTGTTCACCTTGTGATGGTTGAGCTTTGATGCAATTGCAAATGGTATTTGGAGATTATTTTTGAACTAACAGCATTTTTTTAATTTCGGGATAAAATTTAGAGGAGACGAGTGCCTCGTCCGTGATCCTTACACTAGCCACTACCCTGAAGGGAAACAAGTTTTTCTGTATCCAACGACAAACTGGTATCTGTTCAAGATCAGGGCCCAGTTGCTCAAAGCATGGTTAGCGCTAACCCGGGTTAAATAGCATGACAACCTATAGGGTTTAATACCTCTTAACCGATGGTTAGCGCTAACTCAGCCCAGCCGGGAGGAGAGGTTTGAAGCTCCTCAATCAGTAACAAATTGATTTCAACAGTTTCCGAGAATAATGGATTAGTTTTATTTTAAATAGTAACATCTAACTCAAATTTGCACAATCAAGGCAATTACTGTCCCGTACAGATGTAAGAAACACAATTTTCGGTTCGAGATAGCGAAAGGTTTGCGAAAGCCAATAGCAAAGGAAAAAAGGTTCCTAAACCGGTAAGAAAGCAACTGAGATGACCGGCAGGAGCCTTAAACGGTGTAAAAGAACTCAAGCTGTTCCACACTGCTGTGACATGATTAAATGCATTTAGCATCCTCACCACAAATCGTCTTATAAACATACCCCAGAAAAGCCTATTAAAAACCTATTGTGAGCAGTGGCCGCTAAGGATGCCATACCGACCACATGCTGACGAAAAGTATTCAGTTAATTATTTGTTTTCTTAAGATAATTTGTTTTTTTTGACAAGTGCTTCTGATATTCTGTACTAAACGACAACTCTATAACCAATAAATCATACTCTCGTTTTCCAAACAATCGAGTTTTTACCACAGCTTCAGTAAACAAACGTTTTTCGGTCGCTAAAGCTGACCAATGGTGTTTACACCCGTCTCGTAAAGCTCACTTGTTTTATGATACGAAGAATATTTTCACGAAAGGAGCAGTTGAAAACATTTCTTTAAAAAGCGGGATAAGTTTATTAATAATAATAACGATTTAAAAAGATTTTTATAGTTTTTGTTTTCGATCCTCGACTTTTATCTTAGGCCAGCTACGATAGAAATTAAAGGAGAGGATTGAATCAATAAAGAATATTGAATCACTTTTGGAGACAAATCATCCAACCTTTCAGTTTAGTTTGCAGTCTGCTGGTGGTTGAGCAAGGCATAACTTTCTTATGCAGTTTTTAAATATGCTGTCAGTCAGCCCGTCACCTGCTTCAAATAATAATATCGTGTTGTGTAAACAGCTCTTGACAACAGTGACAAAAATAAATTCAGACGAAGATTTTGTCACGTCCTTCAGCTGTCCGTCGTTAAGGTGACTTGTCAGCGCTCGCCCTTTGGCAAGACTGTCTTTATTCTCAGCTAGAATGTTTCAAAACGACGAGGATGCCAGGCAAAATGTTGTTGAAGCAAACCGGTTAATGGTTATCTAAGTGTATAAACAGGTACGGTGTAAAGCATAGTTTGTTAAAACGAAAGAATCGATCCGGCGAAGCTAGGCAAACAAACGACATTTCAAATACCGGTGTTAGCGCAATCAGGCCTTCTTTAAACTACAGGCAACGCATCCGAACACAAAACTAAGGCAAATTTAGTGTTCTTCGATTTGTTTATAGTAGAAACGTCTTCCTTTTTTGAGTCCTAAAAAGGAGTATTTCCATGAAAGTGGTACGGTTCATTTTCTAATCAGGTTTTGGCGACTCCATCACCTCTAGTCCTTGTGACTCAAATTTGTTTTACGAGAAAACTGTCTAAAACCACGTATCATTGCGAGTGATGTCGGTCCGAACTCGATTTGTTATAGTTTGACGACTGTACGGTACTAAGATTCTCTCCTGGCACGAAAACGTTTAATAACTTGCAATGCGCACGCGGATTGTAACACCGATTTAAACGCGCTGTGACTATAGACTATTCATTTCGCACTCAGTTTAGCTTTAGGTTTAACTAAATCATTCGTGTCTTTACTAAATTTCTGATCCGTTTTTGTTGCTGTTTACAATATTATTTTGCCTTTTAAAAGAATATGGTTGTTTGAGGTTTGTATTGTGTTAAGTTTTCTTTCGTCATTAAATATAGCTTATCTTCAACATACTCTTTGAATATAGGTACGCAATGAATTTTGTACACAGATTTAAAATTATGCCAGCTTTTTATATTTAATTCGCCTAGAGACATCAAACTATAGTTATGCTCGCTGTAAAACGGAAAAGGCGTTAATTTCTTTCGCTCTGCGGTAGAATATTGCATAAATATTTCATAACTTTCAAGTCGTCTTTATGCAAGTGGTCTGGCTAGCTGGGCCTTTCTTGGCCGCGTTACGCTCTGGAAATTTCTCACACGCGGGCCATTAGTAACGAATTCAAAGTCAGTTCTAGCAGGTACTTATTGCATTGTAATTGCTTCGCTTCAGTGAATTCCAGAGTACTTCCTTTTGTGAAGACAAAAACATATTTGCATCATTCCCACAACAGAGCGTGGGAACCGGATAACCTAACGTCCGTTGTGTTTCTATCGCCCGGTTCCAGCGCTTTTTATGCGTTAGGTTTTAAAACTCCTGGGAGCTTTTTAAGACCCTTTTTGTGAGTGTAAGCCGCAAAACCAATCAGACATTCAAGACGAGATTTGCTGCATAATTTTACGTGGGAAAAAGACATCGACATTAACTGAAATCGATTGACATATAAAACTGAAATCAATTGAGTCATCACAAGTCTAAATCCACTTCGGTCAAAGATGGGTCTACGAGACAAGGAAATTACGGACACACTAAGGTAACCTTCGATTAGAACTAAATTAGATTTTCTTAATAATTCAGTTAACAATTTTTTCAGGTACAGTTATTATATTTTTTTTTTAGTTTGCTAGAAACGCTTAGGAAAGAAATCTATGAGGATTTTTAGTTTTATATCTTGTCTCGCTATTTGTTTATCTTCCCAAACTGCAGCTGTGCGCGTTTTGAAGCCATTTTCATTGCAATTTCATTCATTGTGCCCTTAATTTTATTAGTATCTATCGTTGACGTAATACCTTTCACCGCCTCTCTCGCTTTTGCATGTTGTTCACGTTTCTAAATCGTTCTTTTTTGTGCTATCGAAATTCAGTTGTTGTCAGTGTTGATCCCGCATTCACTCCCAGTGTTAAAACTCTGAGCTAGTGGATGGGAATCCTAAAGTGAGTTTCTTTTTAAACACATACAAAAGACATCTCAAGTAAATGACATTATAGACGTTGTAACGTACAAGACATTCAAATGAATTCCGGTCTTTCATTTCCCTGAGTACTGTCATCTGTTCCCACGTTTGCTCGATGGGATGAAAATCCCAAAGTGTGAATATTCAAATGAAAGCCACTGAGCAGTACTTTCCTGCGGTGCTGTTTATTATGCTGTACAAGGTGGTTCTAACTTTTGGGTCTGTGGATAAAATCCTAAAGTGTGACCATCCAAATGAAAGCTGCTGAGCAGTACTTTCCTGTGGTGCTTTTTATTATGCTGTACAAGGTGGTTCTAACTTTTGGGTCTGTGGATGAAATCCTAAAGGGTGACCATCCAAATGAAAGCTACTGAGCAGTACTTTCCTGTGGTGCTTTTTATTATGCTGTACAAGGTGGTTCTAACTTTTGGGTCTGTGGATGAAATCCTAAAGTGTGACCATCCAAATGAAAGATGCTGAGCAGTACTTTTCCGTTGTTCTGTTTGTTATGCTGTACAAAGTGGCTCTAACTTTCAGCCTGTCGACAAAATCCTAAAGTATGGCCTTGCAAATGAAACTATTGAACTATACCAATTCCTGTAGTACTGCTTATTACACAGGTAGCCCAAGCTCGAAATATGAGCGCTAGTTACGCAACGGTTGAAAAATATAAGGATTTGTATGGGAAATAAACACAGGCTAACCAAGCGCACTATTAGTAATCACGGACGTGACTCTTGCTGATAAGCGGTGTTGTGTTACAAGTATTTCGAAATATTCGATCTATAAGGGTTTGTATGGGAACTCAACGGTTTTGCTTCGAAAATTCATAAAAGTGTATATTTTGCAAATAAAATCAACTTACCCTTTTCCCTTGTGTATTACTTGGCGTTTGCTGGCTCCTCAGGTCGATCTGGTGCGATTTCAGCGAGTTATCGTCATTTTAGTTTTCACTGCCGATACTGAGTATCTGAAAACTAAAATGACGATAACTCGCTGAAATCGCACCAGATCGACCTGAGGAGCCAGCAAACGCCAAGTAATACACAAGGGAAAAGGGTAAGTTGATTTTATTTGCAAAATATACACTTTTATGAATTTTCGAAGCAAAACCGTTGAGTTCCCATACAAACCCTTATAGATCGAATATTTCGAAATACTTGTAACACAACACCGCTTATCAGCAAGAGTCACGTCCGTGATTACTAATAGTGCGCTTGGTTAGCCTGTGGAAATAAACGGTTTATTTTAGAGTCTAAAAATATGAACGAATTCTTAAATAAAAATCACCCACTTTATTTCTCTTGTGTATGTCTTGCCTGCTATGTGGTTTTTAAGGCGATTTAGCGCGATTCCAGTGAGTTTTAGTACCATCGCTCTCTCTCTATATATCCTTTCAACTTGGTTCTTAGAGAGAGAGCGATGGAACTAAAGCTCACTGGAATCGCGCTAAATCGCCCTAAAAACCACATAGCAGGCAAAACATACACAAGAGAAATAAAGTGGGTGATTTTTATTTAAGAATTCGTTCATATTTTTAGCCTCTAAAATAAACCGTTTATTTCCCATACAAATCCTTATATTTTTCAACCGTTGCGTAACTAGCGCTCATATTTCGAGCTTGGGCTACCTGTGCTTATTATGATACACAAGGTGGCTCTATCTTTTCATTCTGAAATCCTAATTAAAGTGCGAAAATTCAAATGAACGCTATCAAGTAGTACTTGCGCTGTTTATTATGTTGTAAGACAAAGAGGTGGTTCTAACTTTTTAGTCTGTGGGCAAAATCCTAAAGTGTGACCATTCAAATGAACGCTATCAAGCAGTTCTTTCCTGTGAAGCTGCATGTTTACTATGTTGTACAAGGTGGTTCTAAATTTTGAGTCTTTGGTTGAAACCCTAAAGTGTTTACAGCGGTTACCAATAACACGCGACCCACGGCATTCAAAAGAGTCGGATAAAGTTGCGTTTTGGTGGACGTCTATCAAAGAAAAGCCGTTGAAATTATTTTGAATTCTGACAAGATTCCAAGGTAACCCTGCAAGAAACTAAGAATTTCACCTCGCTAAGAGAAGGTAAACTTTATTAAAATTGATTCTCCAGCCAGATCAAGCGCAAATAAAAGGTATTTTTGAATTAAAAATTTCGATTTTCACTGCACGTGATAATTTGCTCACTTGCACGCATCGTCAGGTGTAGCGATTTCAAATGTTTCATAAAAAATACGGCTTCGTCTAAACAATGCGCATTTTTTGGATAACCTGTCTTGGAAATAAACTTTCATAAAGTTTACCATCCGTCAGCGGATAAAACTGTCAATATCTTCGTTCTGTTGCCTTGAAACGTTCTCAGAATTCAAAACAATTTCAACGGCTTTTCTTTGATTGACGTCCACCAAAACGCATCTTTATCGGAGTCTTTTGAAGGCGATAGGTCGCGTGTTGTTCGTAACCGCTGTAAATGAAAACTGCTGAGTAGTTCTTACATGTGGCACTGTTTATTATGCTATACAAGATGATTCTGTGGCTGAAATCCTAAATTGTGACCATTCAAATGAAAGCTGCTGAGGAGTACTTTCCCCGTTTCCCGTGGTACTGTTTCAGTTATGCTATACAAGATTGTTCTCATTTTTCAGTCTGTGGATGAAATCATAAACAGTGTGACCACTGAAGTGAAAGTTACCAAGAAGTACTTTTCAAACATTTTTGAGTTAAAACCTTGGGCCCTTGAGGTAGTGCTGGGGTTACTTTTGTTGACCAGCAGTGTTTAATTGTAAGAAGCTTATACTTGTTTGTTTTTTCCACTAGTCCCGGAAACATGCGAGCCTATACTGACAGTAGTGATCTGCAACGATCCTATCCTTGGCAAAGAGAAAAACGAGATGATCTTTCTCATAGCTGGGGAGGAGAACGATGGAACCAAGACTACAACAACGACAAGTCTCAGTACATGAACGGACCAACAACACCACGCTCGCCATGCAAAAAGTACATTTCTGTCGTCTCCGAAGGCAACTACTTCATCGCCTCCAAGGCTCCGCTGCCCGATCGCATTGAGCTGCGAATGTGTGGTACCTCTGGACTCGTTCAGAGCAACCGTTCCCTGTCTATACCAGATCTGTATCGCGTCAAGATGAGACCAATACCGGAAGTGGTCGAGGATACCGTGGATGCAGTACGGCGTGAAGACGTCCATCTTGAAGGCTCCTGTCCATTGCATGATCACTCGCCAAGAAATGGCAATCTAAAGGAGATGTATGTCTCCCAGTATACTCACCACTTTGATCCCAATGAGCCTCGTTCTCATATCGCCGGATGGAAGGTTGACATAGAGCCAAATGGCATTCCACATCGTCGTTCCCGCATGTGCGTACTCAATAATCCCGTCGTTTCGGGATCCCGAAAGAGGCCCGAGCGTCCGAAATCTGCGCCTCCGACGCTGGCTTACGAAGAAGATATTTTCGTAGACAACATTGAAGACGACAGGCTATCGTCCGCCACTCTTCCTACCTTTTATCGGGGTTATTCCGAGTCTATACGAAGTACTGACGACTTATCGACCCGTTTGAAAGATCTGATGATCGATGCCCCGACTCCAGAGTACCCCAACGACGACAGCTCCTTCGGCTACGATCCGAGCGATGACGCGTCGGAGACATCTTCGTCGTTTTATCAGAGCACTTACAAAAAGAGAGATCCCGCCAAGTTTAGCTTCAGCCGACCGAAGTTACTCCGACTCTCCGCCGACTTTCCCGGGGTCAGAAACTTGGAAAAGATGCGCCGAAAGCGACAAAGTATGGGCTCTTCATCAACTGGTTCCATGTCATCTCTGTCGCCTTCTCCCTCCACTGGAGAGTACGGATTTTTCGTGGCGCTTACATCAAAGGAGGAAGCTCCTCAACTGAGGCACGGAAGGTACTACTCCATGAGCTAAGTTAAACGTGGCTGGCAAGACTTGTTTGACACTGAGATAACGTTTAAGTATAGACTTATGGCGAGCAAACAAGTAATCGAGTAAGAGAACATACCGTGATAACGGCTGAATTGTTTCCCTATATTATATTTATCTACTTATAAGCCCTAACGTAATAATTAAATTGCAGCTTCGGGGACGGGGACAAACTGAATTATCGCTGACAAATCTGGCAGCTGAGAAATATTTTACAACACCAAGTATCAACATTTGGTGCCCTACATAAAAGAGAAGTTTTCAGCAGCAAAATAAATTCACAGGAGGGTTCTGCACATGCGTAGAACGTTCAACGGATGTGAACTTGTCCCCAGTGCTTTCCGAAGAAATCATTAGATCTGAGGTCCATCCCAGCCAAGGATACCACAGACTCTGACAAAGAGATTACTTTTCTCAAGTAACATGACGATTAACAACAGCGAGTAAATACGTGAAAGATCGAGAGGATCACTCCAACCGAAGACTTTTCTCCTCCCATTGCGGTTAAAATGTAATAGCTTTCAAAGTTCCAAGCTCCTGGCCTGTAAAACTGAAATGGGAAAGAAAAATTTAAGGTTACGTTGTTTAAACAAACTTCGAACCTTCTGTTGTTGCTAAGAAAGGGTGTGTAAGCTACTAGTTGACATAATAAACATTTATGCTTTAATGTAACATATTATGTACTTAACGGGATCTTTTCACACTGCATTAATGCACACCTGGTTTCGTTTTATTTACTAGTAAAGTTGTTGAGGACCATCAGCTGATTTCAACTGTTCTGGTTTCTTCACTCGTTTAGAATCCTCCGAGGGGGGTGGGGAGAGGCAGGTGAGGGGAGCCGATTGAATACCTTTGGTTAAAACCCATGAGTGGTGTCACTTAGAAGACCGCTCCTTTTTTACTCGTGAATACGCGCATGCGTAATGAACAAGTTATCGTAACGTGAGGCGAATAGGCGATTTCCGAGTCACTGTGAACCTCATTATCAAAGAGAGGCTAGTGCAAAAGCTTTTCATGTGAAAGTTAGTTTTGTTTTCATATGAATGAAATAAAAACTTTGCACTTAGCCCCGCTTTCATAATGAAGTTCACAACAACTCGGAAATGGCCTACTTCAATCGCTCGCTCGATCACTCGATCAATTGCTCGCTCGTTCGCTCAGTATGTCGTAAACTTTTGGCAAATTTGGCGAGTTCTCACGGCTCTCTCTCTCTCCTCCTTCAGTTAAAATACAGGGTTTTGGAGTTCGAAATTAAATAAAATAGTCCAAAGATCACTCGACCGCGGAAAAAAGGATTTTGAGGATTTTGAAATGATGAACTGCACAAGCTCTCGAATGATTAAACCAAAGCGCGAACTTCACATACATTTTAAATACTGGAAAAGGGAACGCTACATTACGGTGGTTGTTGTTTTCACTACCGGAAATGCAAAAAAAAAAAAAACGTTAATTAACTTTAAAAATTCAAGGCAATTCCGTGGGTGAAAGGCTAAGGGTAAAATAGGAAACTAAAACTTCAGCTTCGCAATAAATTTCATTCGGGGTCCAGTGTGAGCGATAAGATCGATTCACCAGAACAAATGTTAACACTGAAAGTTTGCTAATGTATAGCGACAATCATCGCAAACGCTTGATGTATTGCTATATTTACGTTCACTTGGATAAAGCCAAACCAGCAACTTTAGCAAGATTGAGAGCTTCTTCCGATGTTATAAAACGCCATAGAGGCCGTCCTTTGAACGCAGAAAGGAATACAGTGTAATACGATGCTGAAAACAGCAAGATTTAGGTCGGGTGCTAGGCAACCAAAATCATTCACATTTGTCAAGTTTCATTCAGCAACAACACGGCGCAAGGATAAAAGTACAAGGGTTCCTGGTAGAAAAGCTGGACGCTTTTTTTGCAGACCTCTCAAGTCCGCGGCTCACGATTTTGCCCTGACACTCAAGGTTTTCAGTTCAGTCTCACGACGAGACACAAAAATCTCACGATAAACAGAGTCACAAGCTGAAAGGATACAATGTCCTTCTATAATTTCATTTTTGACTTTCTTGCGCCAACTCTGTGCAGATCAATTCATAGTTAGTAAACAACCCTAAGCACACAAGTGCCTGAAAATGGGTTATTCCTACTCCAGACTGCCGAGAAATGCACTTGTTCATTGGCGCCATTTCTATCGGCCTACCCAAACAATCCCATAATCCCTCACTCGTACCACAGTGGCCTGATCCAGGGGTACAAGATTCAGTGAAGAAAATAGTACCCAGAACGCCCTGGTAAGCAGGAAAATCTACGCAATTTAGCCGGCAAATAAAATACAGCTTGGGCAACACGATCCACCTACACCGTCCTTACCTTTTCCTGGGTTAAAATTGACAGTAGCAATACTGTTGGGAATCGGCAGCGCGCGTACGCCAAGTTCACCTCTGCCGCCCGAGAAATGTTATCGAGTGTCTGAAATTTGCTGGCAAGGATAAACATCCAAACATACGAGTCTTACTCACAATTGGTAAGTAAGTAAAAGTAAGTAGGATCCTTTATTTAAACGCGATGAGAATAAAAGCATTACATGCTTGAAGGGTCGCGTGTAACTATTACCTAATTAACCTATAAAAAGAAGTACATAAAATACATCAAATGGATAAATAAAGGATAAAGTTAAAAGTATGACAATGCAAAATGTACTTTTGTAATTTTTATGCACTAGTAAATCTGAATTCCCTAAATGTGGGATCAGATTGCACCTTTCTGTGAAATTATAAAATAATCTGCGACAAAATTCCATAACACAACGCCTTTATACTGAATATAATTTTCCATAAAATAGGTGGAAGTCGTGGAAAAACGGCCTTTTTATATCCTCTCAAGTCATACGGACTGTTGCACCATACAGCTAAATCGGAAATCGTTGAGTGCATGTTATCGCTAACTATGTTGTAATGGTTGTATACTCCCCGTCAGTTATGCTGAAGCTGAGCAATACGAGGAACCAAGTCGACGTATCTCAAAAAAACAAGATGTCCGAAGAGCGCCTGTCAAGAAAGCCGTTAACCTGAGGCAATCCTTTTTATAACGGTCCCGAACAGTAAATGTGGCAATTGCGTATATGAACACAAAGAACCAACAGAAAGCAAAGCAAAGTCCCTTAGATGTAGCATCCATGTCCAATATTGACAAACTGTTACAGTCCGGCTGTCAAAACCATCTTAGGCGATTCGTGGGTCCGTTAGTGACGTGCATGTTTGTAATGAGCAATGTCTAAGCAACAACCGTGGACGATAATCCTGCTGGTATACTTTGGATTAGTTGTTGATCTGATCGGCTTAACAAATACAAATGATAAGAGAAGCAAAGACCGATACAACGTAGAATTATATTTTAGAGTATACTATATTTCGGCTGGCCAAACCAGCCTTCTTCAGATACAATGAGAATTTGCATTGGGACATGCGCTTATATTATAAGTATTTGCGCAATAACGGAACTACGTAAAACTAAAGTGATTGACAGTATAAAAGATGAAGCAAATCAAATAATAAAAAGGAAAAAAGCTAGTAAATTTCTTTGCGAATATTCAGGCCATGTGGAAGAAGTATTCTGCCTTTTGAGATTAGAAAGGGAACGTTCAGGGAATAAATACTATGTCTGCCTCCGGTTGTTGTTATTTTTTCTCTCCCCAAAATATTATTAAATCATAGACAGCGTCTACAAGATTGCAACAGGTACATTAACTTTGTGAACTTCAAGCCCGACAATCAAGTCAGGCATCGCGCTCTTGGCTACCAGTACCATGTTTTTGAAGGTCAAAGTGGGTTTAAGCCAAAAATCAAGGAAAGAATGTTTACGCAAGCCTGATTGACCAAAAAGCGTATTACAGTGTACATCTCTCTGACTCAGCTAGTTGTAAAAAGAAAGTTGATTACCAAAGTGAGCAAACTCTTATCAAATTTTCTCCATGAATCTTCTAAAAACTGAAAGGCAGACAGAGTAATAAAGAGGGTGACCGGCTGACACAACTTAACTTGCTTTCAAGATGAACATGGTCCTTCCCTCTAACGGGATTTGTGTGCTATACTGGGATCATGTTCTATGCAGGGGGCGCACACAAAGTTCTCACGTGGCCGGAGTTGTAGGTAGCATTTCAGTTGAAAGTCACATCTGGAGGTCCGTGGCCCGAGGCCTACCCTCTGCTATCGTATTGTTTCCTTAACCCTTAAAGTCCCAAAAATTGATCAGCATGTAATTTCTCCTCACAATATCAATGCTTGATTAAACAAACAGGTCATGAGAATGAAGCAAATGATCACCAAACGCACTGATTGATAAACAAATTCTCTCAAGTAGTCCCATGATAAATATATAGAGAATAGTAGCGAGAATATACAAGTTGATATTAGGAATTAAAGGGTAAAAGAACCTTTGCCTCAGTGTCTCTCTTCACGCAGGTATATAAATGGGTATCGGGACATAATTTATTGCAGGGGTTAACCCTGCGATGGACTAGTATCTCACCCAACGGGGGGAGGGGGATACCAATACTCCTTGTCGCTTCACGTTGTCAAAACCGGTTTAACTTCCACCCTATTGACCACCTGTCTCGACCAACGTTTTCGGGCTTTTTAAAATACAGCTTGGTCTTCAAATCCCAAGTAAAAAATAAAAATGGAAAACGCACGGATGCGCGGTGGCCTGCTGATAGGCGAGTCAGATTTTCAGGGGAGGGTTCCAGGGGTTCCGGAACCCCCCTCTCCTATTTTTAACAGTGATTTTATCCCAGCAAGAGTGTAATGAAATTCTTCGTTTTGTTCTATGCTTACAATAAGTACAATGAACGTCATTGTGGTATCTCTTTGCGATGCAGCAGCATCGCGACAATGTACCAGCCCAGACCATCTGATTACTATAAGAGGGCAGTTGCTTTTCCCCTTCTAGACCATCTACAATCAGAGATGAAAACATACTTCAATCCTACTAATGATGCTGTCTTGTCCAGCCTCTTTAATCTTCTTCCTGAGCTGGGAGCCTTCGGAGACAGAAATCCTGACATTGAAGCAGCGCTGGAGTTTTATGAGAACGTCCTTCTTTCGAGATCCTCATGTGTTTGATGTTGAGCTCCTGCGACGGAAGAGAAAGTGGTGCAGCACTGAGGATGCCGACCTTCCCACCAATGCAGTTCAGACACTCGCAGCATGCATATGCGATCGAGAGTTCTTTCCTAACATCCACACCTTGATCCGTATTTTGTGCACGTTGCCGATAACGTCAGCTGAATTTGAGCGCTCATTTAGAACACGAAGAAGGTTAAAAACATACCTAAGGTCGACCATGTCAGGCGAGCGAGAGTCTGGGCTGGCGTTGATGAACATCAATTACCACCGAGACACAAATATCGAGGAAATGATATACACGTTCGCTCAACGGCAACCAAGGCGTCTTCTGTCTGCGTAGCGTAAACGCCAAAGTCTTGTACGTACGTAATTTAAGGATTTTAGACCAACTGTTTTCGTTGGAACCAATTTGGAACCCCCCCCCCCCCCCCCCCACTCCTAGAAATCCTGGCTACGCCCCTGAAGCCTGATGGCTTACCCTTATCTTTGTACTGTTTGTCTTGTTACTCAACATTGTCTTTCTCTTACTAAGGTAAGAAACAGATAAGATGGCATAAAACGCGAGTTGGAACCTACAAACTCGTAATTTACTCATTCTCCATGCCGCATAACTCATCGTTACTAATTTTCACGGCAACGTCAGGTAATTTCGCGAAAATGGAAGTGGCAAATTTCGCGGGACTTAACGATTTCGTGATTTGTTAAAAGGAACTACATTTCGCGAACATCATGCTGATCTGCATTAAGAAAACTGGTGGTAATTTTACTCAGCAATATTTTGCAATGGCAGTCAACTGAACCATTACATGAGAAAATGCAAAGCCTCCTGGCTAACACTTTTAATTAACTGTTTCCCTTTAAATTCAACTGAAAGAGAAAAAAGGGAGTACTTCCGTGCCGACCATCTTTAATCCTCCGCCGGTTTACAGAAAAATCAAGTTGCAAGAGGAAAAAACGTTCAGGTTTGAATATCTTCCTCAAGACTATGTGAAGAAAGAGACTGGTAATACCAAAGACGTTTCAGAAATGG
The DNA here is from genome assembly GCF_977016875.1 of Pavona decussata. Lineage (NCBI taxonomy): Eukaryota > Metazoa > Cnidaria > Anthozoa > Scleractinia > Agariciidae > Pavona > Pavona decussata. Next base: position 328,510 of record NW_028145610.1, read on the forward strand.
GTAATCTGTCTCTACCCTTTGCTTTCAGATGGTAGATATATATCCCGAGCCGCAGGCGGGTGGTTTTCCTGCCAAGTTTTGAGTTTTGGGGTAATCTAGGGGTGATCAAGATATTTCCGCGTATGTTATGGCACTGAGTCAAATCTTACCGGCTACGCTGTCCGGTTCAATCCGATTAAGAAAATAAATACAACAATACTTTATAAGGGAAATATATTCACAAAGCCGATGAATCAGAGGAATTTTTCCAGACATTATGTTCGTTCGTTGCCTCTATCTCCGGACTAGTATTTTCCAGCATTCATGCAGTCATTTAAAGGGAGGGGTTCACAATTCAGCGCATGTGCATGAATATAAATGCTATTTTCTCTTTCTCAATTATCAACTTTATGGCCTTAAAAATCCCACACATATATACTTCAGTAATCACATTCTATAATTAGTCCAAGCAAAATGACTGATGACCAAAATTCATCGAAAATGTTAGTGATTGTCCACATATTGTCGATATTGAATTTAGCATTAACCCGTAGGATTTATTCCACCGTTGATGTGTTTACAGTTATTTGTATGCGAAATAACGTAATCATATGAAAAAATTACCACCCGAGGTACCTATTCCCTTCCGAACGGTTCATAAGCAACGAATTAAATTAAACACTGCAGGCTTGGGTCATATAGCGAGCAAAGGCGAAAAAGTATTTTGATTCACGGACATGCGCAGAACCGTGAACCCCTCCCTTAAACACCAATCTGACAACATGATTTCAGTCTTGAAAGATCTTGGAGGCTAAATCTTATCTTTCGAATCATGACCTTTTTTAAACATATGAGAGATTACTAAAAATGGGACCTGTATGCCAAATTTCAGAGATCAAGACTGAAGCGTTCCCGAGTAATAAGCAAGAGAAGTTTGGTTTCTACGGGGTCTTTCGCGGAAAAAACACGGACTGCCCACTGCGAAAATCTTTGTGTTGTGTTCGTGTACAATTCCCCAAAGAGCACGATGTTGAGAGATCTGTCAATATGCTCTCTTTTGCGTGAAAGATGAGACCGTTCTGGATCTCTAGATGGATAAAATAAAATTATTGTCCTCGCTAAAGACATCATCTTTTGCGATCAACTTAGTGGTGACAATAAAGGAAATGAAAACATGGACGCTATTGCGGCCGAGAATTTCCTAAAAACCGGTAATTTGAACATCTTAGCAGTCTTCTTACGTGATTAATATTGTTTGTAGTGATATCGCAATTTGCTTCTTGGCGCGATAATTTTACGCATAAACGCTATTTCTTATTTTCACCACTTAGCCAACTACCTAGCAGCACACGCTATTCCAATATTTTTCTTTCAGGTTTGCTGGAACGCCGAACGGGTACGGGTCGCGTCGCGTAATCCAACGAACGGCGATTTAGATTGCAAGCAGTTGTACTTTTCCCCCTCATATCACGCACGAAAAGTGACAGTAAAATTATGCGGCTTCGTCGCTCGCTAGATCCATCGTGCGCTAGATGCGCGCTCTAAAAATTAGGAGAAGACAGAGACTGCTCGCAGTCTAATGGCGATCCTGAAGCCAGGAGAAAACAGGAGAGAAATGCATGATTCTCCAGCTAGCTTCCCCCAACTTATCAAAATCTAACCCTATCCTCGACTGTGATCCTGAACCACAAGCTTCATAACCCTTTTCGGACTTCTCCTTTATTGTGTGTAACCGCTTTCTCGGGGGCATCACTTCTTTTCCCTTTCTTTAGACGTATATCTCCTCTAAAACTAGCTTCTTCGATCACGCGTGTTTGTCTGTTTGATTCAACGCCGTCACACTGTTGGGGTTCTGTTGCGGGTGCCGTTGCTATGCAGAGGTGTCATTGTTTATAATCGCCTCTCCTGATTGGTTTCGCGGGAAAAATAGCACCCCTTAAAAGGAAAGAAAGGGCCTAAAAAGGACCGTTTTTGATGATTTACCGCTGTATACTGTTGTTACAGGCGTAAAAAAACATGGCTGCCATTGAATCCAAGATGATGGAAGCTTTCAAGCTGATTTTTTGACGACTCCAGCGCAATTTTTGAGAAAAAAAATGCATGTTGATTGAAAGGTGGGAGCGTGTTCATTTAAAATTAGTTTCGAAGGCTTATCAGAACGGCTTGAAACTTGGCAGTCATAAAATACGTACTTGAACGAACATTTTTGTCGGAGTGCGTCAAATTTCTTCAAATACAAGACTCGTAGTGGCGTCACATTTTTTATGAGATTGAATAATTACATTTGTAGATATAATTTTTGTCCGTTTGAGTTTTCTCTGACGCACTCTGACACGATGCTAGGTCTTAATATTACACATCAATTGGCCAATGCTTTTTGAAATGCAGGACATTTTCTTTGAGTTTTATAGAGATATGCCAAATGGCAAGGTTTCGACCACGCCCATTAACAGATCAAATTTCAGGAATTCCTTTCATTCTTTTGGAAAAATAATATTTTTTACTAGAACTACATGCATTAACATGTTAAACGTGAAAATTTGATGAAGTTTAAGTGATTTTTTCAACAGATTTTATGCATGTAGATATGTGATGAAAATGTGCAAATTAGCCTCCAGTACCACCTTAAAAACTTCATTGGCCACCGGTCTTAGCATGTTGTATTTTTAAAGTACTGATGTTATCTTCTGAGAATTGTTTTTGGTCAAAACTCCTTTGCACAATGATTGACGGTGTCAGCGAGCGGTATGTGGTATGAGAGGTACGCCGCACGTACTGGGGCGTTAGATTTTGGGGAATGCCCTAAATCAGAACGGTTCGTTTGATTGGATGCAGGAGTGGATGAGACTTAACTTTGATGATTTTGCTATAAATATATCAGTCATGCTAGTTCAAGCGGTTAAGCACTCTCAGGGTATCTTACCTACAGAGAAGTCGTCAATACATTTTCAGCTAAATATTATCACGATGTTTCCTCATAGAGAAATATTGCGGAGCGCAGTTTGTGTTGTGACAGGGTGTATAATCACGGTAGTGTGCATAAAAATGTGGCAGATGAAAGTCAGATCAAGGCACAGAGAGAATTGCGGAAACGGTGATAGAGAAGTAGACGGTGATGAAGAGAGGAGACAAGGCGACCGAGGTGTACAGGTTGATGGAGCAGATCCGCAGGGTGAGCAGATGGAACCAAGAGTTCCCCAAGAACACGACTGTCAGATTTTATTGAGAAGTAAGTGCAACTTTATCCTATGTTTGAGCTCAGGAAAAAAAATTTCAATTATACATGAAAAGTTTATATATATTGTCCAAAACATGTGATGCGGTTGAGAAAAACTATAGCGCATTGTTAGGTAAAGGTACTGGGTAAGTAGCAGTGTCTTACCAATCTCTCTGAGTTTCAGCAACAGATGCATGTGCGTTTTGATACCCATTTTTACCAATCACGAAGTTATACGGCAAACGTGCTTTCTTGCTTTATATGTTCAAATACTATTATCTTTGAGGATAATGCTATTATCTTTGGCATAGTATGCCACACATGAAATCCAATCCGCGTTCCCTCCGCGTTGCTACACATGAAATCCAATCCTAGCAGCGCACATGCACACATGACCGTCATGTGTGCTAGGATTCCATTCCATTCCTGTCACACATGACTTTCGAATCCTAGCATTATCCTCAAAGATAATAGTATTTGAACGCAATGGAATAAATATGACGGAATATTTTAAGCCTGGTGAATAAATGCGAATGATGTATTATTCCGAATAAGTGACACAGGCAACTCGAAAAAAAAATCCGAGTGCTCCTACACCTTACTGAATATTGAATTATCCTCAATATTCCATCACATTTATTCCACTATTATCTTTGTTGCCGATCCTAGCACGTAAAATGCACACCTTCGGTTTTAATTTCATGCACAGCCCGGCTCATCAGTCCACAACTAATATTAATCATGCGGGTTAGGTAAAATAGGTCGCTAGCTTTGTATATCAGAGTAGGTCAGCCAGGGTCACCTATCAGCTCAAACATGAATTAGATCTTGCTGGCATAAGCCTAAACAGGCGGGAAAAAATATTATCTACCAACAATTTGCTTAAACACATACTATTAATTTTCTTACAGCAGTCATGGACGGACGATGACCAGTCAAACCACAAGACTTGCTTTTGTAGGGCTGTGTTTCTAAAGACATTGAACCTTAGATTTTATTGTAACATGCATTTAGTCTGTAGCGTTTTTTTTTGTAACAAAGTCAATCCCTTTCAGGGTCACAATATATTAAGAAAAATGCCTCTTACGCTATGACCGATATTTGCCCCAAAATATAACAAAAACTAACTCTCCGAAACAGTTAGAAATAAAAGAGAAATATAAACGCATTCTTAGGAAACCGCAACCCGATATTTAATGGTGAATGTCGTGAATCGTTTGTTACATTATTTGTTTTGTTGGACCGTACATCCGAACAGTACATTGATGATTGACATTTGATTATTAATTTGATTGAAGTGTACCTCGTGATTACATTAGCACGTTACTTTTGTATCTTTTATATCGTTTTGTCTGCGTAAAGAGCAAAGAGTTGTCTGCTTATCAAAGTCCAGTTGTGGGGTTGCGCTTTTCGAGTATGGTGTAAATAATAGAACGGGTGAGGAGCCATAACCCTTTGAGTGCAGTGTTTTGGAATAAAATGAGCATTAAGTGACACTTTCTCTAAGAACGGTCCACTGCGTTTCGGGTCGGAAAAAAGTTTGCCCTCAAACTTTGCCCAGTAAATCATCTTGGGTCGTATGCTAATGAAATGAATTTAGTTTTTGGAAATACGTTAAAATAGATTTTTTACAGGTCTCAACAGTCAGAGCGGTCGAGGACCTAAATTTGGGCGTGGCGAAAATAGAAAATTGCATAAAATTGATGAGCTCGCTGCTCGAAAACCAGGAAACGCCACAAAAATTCATTATAATTCCTAAGTTAAGTAATTCTTCAAAGGTATGAAATGCATATTTATTTGGATTTGTTTTAATTTTTAGGGTCACAAAAATTAATATTAGTAACCTTCATTAAAACGCTTTCTGAAAACCGGTGAAAGTACCCTGTCTTTGCCGGCATTTATTTCACAAGTCCAGACCGAACTATTCTAAATTCCAACTGAACTTTGCTAAACAGATGTTAGAAAGCACAGAAATATAAAAATACCTTGCGCTTTTTATCTTCCTTGATCACAGCGACTTCGCACTTTTGGTGCTTTTGCGAATATGAAACCGGCATTATGCAAATGAAGTTGTTGATCAAATTCAGATTGTTATAAAACAAAACATTCTTAATCGCTAAATTTTACCATTCTAAATTAACCACACCAAAAAACACACAAAATAACACGCATAAACGGTTTTAACCGTTTACAAATGCCTTAAATTGGTGAATAATTCGGCCCCGATTTTATGACACTTTGTGGGGAATTTTTATAAAAATTAGTCTGTCTGCTAAACAGTATTTAGGTTCTAAGAAACTTATTTTCATTATTATTATTATTATTGTTAGTATTATTTGTTTTTCCATTTTTGCATGTTTGCTTTGTTGACGCCATTCAATTGGTATTCATTGCTTGAAGGTCCTTTAGGAAGTAAAACATTTCGCTGAGTTTGGCCTACTGCCATCTGAATTAATCACAAATCACTGAAATTGACAAGCAGACTAGAAGGAGGATGCCGGCCTGTACATCCCTCCACGTTAAGTGCCTTTCTCAATATATAGATAATATAAACTTCTGCACCACACCACGAAAAAGATTTCGGTGGTCTAGAAGTTGTTTTAGCCATTTGTCTTTTGAAGTGCAAGTTGTCATTCTATTACAGTTCGCAAAAAATTTCCATGTAGTAATAAGAAAAAATTGAATTCGCTTTAGTAAAACATGTGATTTATTAATTTTCAAAAGCTGGGCATTATCAATATGTTGCTCAAATTGAATTGATAAGAACTTGTACATGAAAGCCGGAAGGAAAAACAAACTGCACAGAAAAAGAAAGATTTCCTAGGAAGCGAGGGAAGGATAATCCGTCTATCCGTCCGTCGCGATGTGTTCCGGTTGCAATCCCGGCGGACTGGTGTCTCGCTCTGAGAGTTTCACTCCAGGCCCTTCGACGCAAATGCCAAAGCTTCTAACCTGTACTTTTTGGTGTAGTTAATATTTTTAATGTAATGTCTCATTGTTTCAGTGTAATTATTTTAAAGTCATTATTACTGAAAATTCAACACGAGCTTTCCTCCTAGAGAAAGATAATCAAATCCCACATTAAGGAGCATCAGTACAGTATATTGTTGCTGTGTTGTTTATAGCGTAAGTGTAATTTTAAAACTACTCCAAGCTAGTTGACAGGCAGTCCACTAAAATACCATAAATCCTCGAAAAAGTGCTACCTCTCGAATACGCGCCCCCAATGTGTCCTGGAAATGTTCGCCATAATTCCATTCCATACCATTTAGAGCACCCTTGGGACACTGAAGGTGTCATTACCAGCTCAAAAAGGACGGCAGGGAAAATCTGAAATTTGAAATAAGTGCCCTGGACCCTCAACTGGCATGAGGTTAGAAGCGTGGCTTAGAATTTGAACTTGACGCTTATGAGAAACAATTACATGTACTTTATTGCACATGTATTTCATTGAACATAAACAGCTCGTTTACGACTTACCCTCAAATTTGAATCTGCATTAAAGAGTTTTGTAGCCCAATCCACGTCCCGTATTCCTTATTCCCTTTATACAAATTTCTCGATCCTTGACGTCAAGACTTGGGTAATAAGGGAAATTGTGCATTCCGAAACAAGATGTCGTGCTTCCTGTCACGTTCGGGGATTTGTAGTGATTCAAGAGGCATTTCAGGTTTCTTTAATTTGCTTCATTGCACTGAATCAATAGAAAGCCACCTTGCGTCTGTTCATTTATCGCGAGAAACTATAACGGAGGGAGAGCTAATCCTGGCCAGGGCTGGCCTTTTTGATTTGGAACAGACCGTCGTAGAGCAAATGTCGGTATGCGCCAAACATAGGCACACCTTGGGGAAGTTCTGGCGCCCGAGAAGAGCATGCCAGTATCCCGCTCATCAGGGACGTCCTGGTAGGAGCCAGAAGGGGGCAAAGAGCCGGTATTCTGTTACTCTTGAGATGTCTAAGGCTATTCATCAAATGTATGGTGTCCTTGTCCAAATCGGTTCAGGTGCGTACATAATAGTTACTTCCTTGTGACCGTTCTCTTACATAAAATCAGTTATAGCAAACTGACTTTTATTTATGATGAAGAACTTCAAGTTGGTGTTGAATTTTTCTAGGATTTAATTTTGCAACATGTTTAGAGTGAAAATGTGGCGGGGAAGTGTGCCTAATTCGAGCTCCCTGTCTGAGATTTTTTTCGCACGGCATTTGCCGGTATTTTCGTTCAGTTTGTTGGCTTTTACAATTAGCGTCTAATTGAATTATCTACCTCTGTTGGTAATTGAATGATCTTCGCTTTTCTCCCTGTTTTATTTTCTTCTTTCGCACACGCGGTAAAGTTCCCAAAACAAAGACCCTCGTTTAATACTTTTGGATGTAGCAGCCTTTCCTTTTTGCTCTTGCTGGTTTCACACTAATATTGCGACAGAATTGGAAATGTAGAGGCATTCTTGACATCTCATTATGTTTTTGAAATATCGGGTTCTTTGGTACACAGTATGTGATATGTTATTGGCCATCTCTTTTCTTTGCATATGATATTCTCCAAAAATGGGCGTAAAAAAATCGGGTGGAAAGGAGTAAAGGAAGAGCAAAGAAAAAAAACAAGGCGCGCTCGAGTTTATCCCCTTCCCCAGTCCCTCCTCGGTTTATTAACCTAAAGTAGCCCTTACGGAGCAGAAAGATACCTGTCGTGTTTTAGATAGTTCTTTACTTTAGGAGGTCTCTGTGAATATAATGAAAATTGTCCAATTTTATCGCCTTCGGGGGGTTAAGGGCACCCCCACTCTACCCCCCCCCCCCCCCATATTGCGTATCAAAACGAAATTGTACTGAAACATCCCCCGATAAAAAAATGTTCATGTGGTATTTTCACATATGCTTCTTAGACTGCGTAGCGCAGTAGCCCGAACATGAGAAATAAGTCCGAAGTCAGTTGTAGAACCTTCCTTGAGTAATTTGACTTTCTTTTTGATCAAATAAGTTATTTGCAACAACTGCCGCAACCAACACAATGCCTCTGTGAAAGAAATGCCTTGGATCTTCCGTGCAACTTCGGAAAAGGAATCTGTACAAACGTCCAAGCCAGGAGCGAGGTGAGTTATTTTGTAAAAATATCTACCAAAAAATGTAGGTATATAGAGAAAAATCAGACTATAACATCGTTTCTAACCTTTCGTAAAGAAAAGAACTCGGCGCGCGCACCTTTTAAAATCTTGATATTTATGAATGCAGCCTGGCTTATAATAAGTTTAATCCTATTTGATTAGTTTGAATCAATTTGTTACAGCAAGGCAATCTCCGCAATAAGATAAACATTGCCATATTTGGTGATATTCGTTATAAGATAAAGCACAATAACAACATGTGGGACGGCCCCGTCATTGTGTCAAGAATTTTTTACTCCATACTGCAGCCCCATTTATGCCGGTCTCTATACAAATGGCTGTCGCGTTCAAAAAATGGCTATTGCATTAAATTGAGGGGCATTTTCAGTATCTGCTTTAGGGGGGGGGGGGGGGGGTTGTTGCGCACGCTTTGGGAGCCTCAAAAAACATATTAATAGCTACAATCTTGGACAATTGAAATAAAAAATTAAGACCTTTTTTTTTTCAGTGATTGAAACATGGCGCGTTTTGCTTTGCACGCAAATTCATACTGATTGATTTAGAGGGGAGAATGAGGGACCAATTTTTTTCCTTTTATTCTGCCCAAGACATAACTCAAAATAAAGCACAAAAAGAAGGTTGACCCCCTCCAAATTACACATTTAAAATCGATTGAGTTTCGAGATGGAGATGACCAAGGTAGTAAAGTCCACATTTAAACTAATTCACTCCCTTTTGATGCACTTATGCTTTTTACAGCAAGCACATGCAACCGAAAAGGAACACACCCCGTCTATTTTTTTGTACATAAGTACACTAAAAATGCCGTTGTTCCAATTTTGCTGGCTCTCAATTAAAATTAATTTTTCATTTTAAGGCCTTGCAAAGAAGCAGCATCAGCTCAACTCCAGTCTTCAATGTACTCAGCCATAACACCCTGTGTTTTGAGGCGGGGATGCAACTCTGATGAAACTTGGACGCCTTCAGCCTTGCTTGCGTTTGACGATAGCATGGAAATGGACGAATTTGGATTAACTGAAGAAAATAATGGAGGGCCAGTGCAAGTTTTCAATTCCTGCATTGACAGCCTTGCCGATGCTGCAAGAAAGCCTAAAATCGATCCCCTGGAGTCACAAGTAGCTTGCTGGGAAAGTTGCCCCAAAGCTGAAAGATCAGCAGTTGTCCAGAAAACAGAGCAGGTGTGTCAGTTGTTGTGTAATGTAATAGCGCCCAATGATGGAGAGCAATTGTTCCAGGCAGTAATAGATCAACACAACAATAAGACTGAAATTGGTGGTGTCGGCCTGAAAGCCCTCGTTGTTGCATATCAAAATGCCCCGTCCAGGTCTGTAAAAACACAAATACTGAGTATCTACGCCGATCGATTCACAAAAAAAGAGCTTAAAGAAATCCATAAGCCATTTGAAGATCTCTCTGAAAGGCAAATAAAGAAGGCAAGAGCTCAAGCGAAGATTGAAGGACCCGGAATACCTGTTGAAAGATTACCGCGACACAGAATCCGTGTGGATCAGCGCCAACTAGACCATTTCTTGGAGTTTAGCATGCGGCCATATTACTACCAAGATGTAGCTTACGGTACTCGCACCCTTAAACTTGAGAGTGGGGAAGAACTTGTTATGCCTAACGTCGTCCGCACAGTGGCCAGGTGCACTATCATTAACCAATACCTTGAACATTGCAAGGAAACTGGATTTAACCCGATCAGTAACTCCACCATGTGGAGAGTACTTGACGTCCAAGAAGCTTCACAGAGGAAATCATTGCGAGGTCTCGATAATACAGCAGCTGACGGTGCTGATGGTTTTAAGGATTTGCTAAGAATCGTAGACGAGCTAGAGCACGTTGGGGCAGCAAAAGACTGGTGTGAACAAGCTAGAAAGAAGCTTCGAGAAGGCAAGTTATATCTCAAGACTAAATACTGTGACCATTGCAGGGAGGATGGCAGCTCCTGCCCTGATCATTGTAGAGTCTTTGCTTTGAGCGATGCCAGTGACGCTGACTACCAGGACGCATGCAGCCACACCCATGACATGGCGTGCGCAGACTGCGAGAGCCTGAAAAGTATCGTGGAGGAAGTAGAAAGTGCCATTCCTAAGTACGAGGCACAGCTCGGAAAAGATCAAACAGACGACCTTCAGCATGACGCGAAGGGTGCCGCCTTTAAAATCTTTGAATGGAAAGCCCATATTTTACGAGCTCAGAATCAGGATCAAGCAAAGCAGCAAATTTTAAACTCCATAGAAGAAGATGAAGTGGTCATAGTAGTTGATTGGGCGATGAAGTTTACAGTCATGAAGTTTCGAGAGAAGCAGGCAGAGTGGTTTGCCAAGAGAGGAATCAATTGGCATGTGAGTAGCGTCATAACGAGACGAGAAGAAAGCCTTGAAGTAACCTGCTACGTTCACCTTCTTGACAGTTGTCGACAGGACTGGTTTGCAGTGCTATCAATCCTGGAGAACCTTCTTTTTACCATTAAGCTGCGACACCCAGGAATAATTAAGGCCTACTTGAGATCAGATGAAGCAGGGTGTTACCACAATAGCAAGCTGGTTTCATCCTTCCGAGAGCTCGGATATCGCCAGGGGATAGAGATCGTCAGATACGACCACTCCGAACCTCAATCGGGAAAGGACATGTGCGATAGAATCTTGTGCCCGATTAAGGCAGCTATTAGAAGGTATTGTAACGAGGGTCATGATGTCGTATCTGCACAAGATATGCATACCGCTTTGAAAGAGAGGCCAGTTAAGGGGACGACAGCGACGGTATGCGCTGTCCAAGAGCAATACACAACGCTAGAGATAAGGAAGATTCCGAACTACAGCAATCTACACAATTTCGAGTTTACTAAAGAAGGCCTACGTGTCTGGAGAGCGTTCAATGTCGGTCCTGGGAAGTTTATTCCATGGAATGACATTGTAATTTGTCCGCAGAGAAAATCAGATCTCATGGAGAAGATCCCATTCTTCCTTACTACTGTTCGCCAGTTCACGTCAAAAGAGCAAAGCAGAGCCGATCTTAGTGAGGACAAGCTATATGAATGTCCCGAGCCAAGCTGCAATGAAGAGTTTCAAAGTCGGTCGGACCTAGACCTCCATATGAATATGTTTGGTCATCAAGAAATCCCGCGACAGCCTGGGAAGGAGTGTCTGTATGATAAGCTAAAGAGAGACTGGGTCAGCCACTTCCAGACATTAACAATACAAGGGAAAGGATTGACAGGAGCATCAGCAGCGGTGAAAGAATCCCTTTCAAGTACCCCACGATTACTGAAGGGCTGGGCACTTCACAAGAAGTGCAGAGGGGCGAGGTTTCCGGAAAAGGTTCGGCGGTATCTGATACATAAGTTTAATATTGGGCAAGGCACTGGCAGGAAAGAAGATCCAGCACAGGTTGCTAAGGATATGCGAACGGCTTCCACAATAGACGGAGAGAGAATGTTCGATAGAACGGAGTGGCTCTCTAAGTGTCAGATTCAAGGTTTTTTCTCGAGGTTATCAGCAAGCATCAAGCAGGGGCACCAGATGGACACAGAGCCTACAGAAAGTGAAAAAGAGGATACCGACGCAGAAGAGCTGGACGATCTGGTAGAGGAGTACGCTTGCGACATAGATGAGGAACGTCTAAGAGATACAACAGAGGTAGTCCTGGGGAAAATAGGCCTGACCCACCCAATCCTGTACGATATTTATGATTTGTGCACCTTGTCAAGAGATGGGAAGCTACCAAGTTTCAAGGTTCCGATGCTTCGAGAGATGTGCAAACATTTTGATCTTTCAGTCCGATCCAAAGATACCAAGGCAGTCCTTCTTTCAAAAATGAAGGAAATGATCTCGGAGTGTAGTTGCAATGCAATGCCGAATAAGCAGTGAACAGTTATGTAATAACTGTGAAAGACAGGGACGAGATTAGGGAGCAACGGTCTCTGTAAACGTTTCAATTAACTAGCGCCGTATTTCTCAAGTAAAATTACGCGTTATATGTAATATATCAAACACGAGAAGGTGTGTTTCATCAGATATTCAAACACTGAGAAGTAGGTTGAAAAAACGAGGCACGAATGAGTTTTTTTAAACGACTTCAAATGATCAATAATTCAAGGCTAAAGTTAGCAAAATTTTATGGTAATTAGGAAATCATATCCAAACCACAGTCACACTAGTGATGTAAATGAGTTCCTAGGGGAACTTTCCTAAAGGTAACGTAACATCTTTTGGTGTTTTGTGTGGGACTTTCCGCGCGGATTGCAACAAATTCCCACCATTTTGAAACCGCGTCTTTCCTATGAGAAAAATTGGGCGCTCCAGCGCGCGCGCAAATGGTGCGCGGTCATTTTTTTTCCCGGTATTTATCGGACTTCACAAATAAAACACGTTATATGTAAAGCATATAGCATAACGGTCATTTTGAAGTAAGCTTAGAAGATTTTAAGGAAGGATCTTGTCTTTTCATTTGTTAACCGCGTTTTACAGTTTCAAAGCGCGGTGCATGCAAAGGTCATTGTTTATATGAGGAAATTGTCAGTATTACTGCCCCTGAAACGGACATTGATGTCAACGGAGGCCATTCCCGCTCAGATTCCAAAAGTTAGTAGCTACACGCCAGTAAGCTTTAATTGTACGGTGTTGAATATTGCTTATCATGTATGAGAATAAAGAGTAATAATGTATTCAAAGCAGTGGTGAATGGAATCAATTTGGAGAAAATTAGGAAGTTAACTGAGGAGTTTAAAGGACCTTGACCTATAAACTTCTCCAGTACAGGAGTTATGTCGTTAAAATGCCGCATCCGGCAAAAGAAAACTTTCTTCATCAAATTGTTCTGTACGTTGGTCGTAGATCGGGAAAAAATAAGATGGTGTTGTTAGCATTGTCGTTTTAGTAGTCATTTACCAAATAAAAAAGGCAATCAAGAAATAATCTAGAGTGAAACACAGAATCAAGTGTTGTCGATTTCAATGCAAATCACAGCATCCATTTAAAGCTGAATTGATCTTCACGTTTTTGATACCAAAAACGTGTACAAATTTTCAATAGTACTTTTCAAAAAATAAAAATCGACAGTAGGAAACAGCGAGATGAAAAATTTCTTTATATAGGACTAAGTTTCGTAGACAGCGCATTTAGCATATTAAATGTTTACATTATTTTACATAGCATTCTAAACAATACTAAATAATTCATCAGTTTAAAAGCATTTTTAGACGGTTAAACCCGTTTATGCGTTTTAGTTTTGTGTGCTTTTCGGTGTAGTTAATTTAGAATGGTAAAATTTAGCGATTAAGAATGTTTTGTTTTATAACAATCTGAATTTGATCAACAACCTCATTTGCATAATGTGGGTGTCATATTCGAAAAAGCACCAAAAGTGCGAAGTCACTGTGATCAAGGAAGATAAAAAGCGCAAGGTATTTTTATATTTCTGTGCTTTCTAACATCTGTTTAGCAAAGTTCAGTTGGAATTTAGAATGGTTCGGTCTGGACTTGTGAAATAAATGCCGGCAAAGACAGGGTACTTTCACCGGTTTTCAGAAAGCGTTCTAACGAGGGTTAATAATATCAATTTTTGTGACCCTAAAAATTAAAACAAATGAAAATGAATATGCATTTCATACCTTTGAAGGACCACTTTACTTAGGAATTATAATGAATTTTTGTGGCGTTTCCTGGTTTTCGAGCAGCGAGCTCATCAATTTTATGCAATTTTCTATTTTCGCCACGCCCAAATTTAGGTCCTCGACCGCTCTGACTGTTGTGGCCTGTAAAAAATCTATTTTAACGTATTTCCAAAAACTAAATTCATTTCATTAGCATACGACCCAAGATGATTTACTGGGCAAAGTTTGAGGGCAAACTTTTTTCCGACCCGAAACGCAGTGGACCGCTCTTAGAGAAAGTGTCACTTAATTTGTAAAGAAATTAGTAAACCAAATTCACGAACCCTCCAACCCCCCCCCCCCACTCCCCCCCAAAAAAGAAGAAAAACACAAATACCTTATTGGTACTTAATTTCTTCGCGATTTCAGTAGGCAAATAGGAAAAAAAGTCATTAAATTTCGCGATTTCAAAAAGTCTGAGCTTTTTAAAATTTCTAGACAAACTGGAACAAGCAAAACGAGTATTACAACGTGGATACGCATTGTCCCAGTTAATAATTTGTGTATTTGTTGATACATATCCTGTATATGTTGTTGTTGGTACATGTTAATCATTTTTTTATGTGATCTGAATTTTCTATATGGGTATTACAGGGATTTTTATCCGCGGGTCTTTTATTTCGTGATTTAATCGCGAAAAACGCGAAATTAAGTACTAATTAGATAACTCCAGTGACCGATCGAGAGAGTTGTCTTAATGGTGACAGAAGAGTGCAAACTATAAAGCGGTCGCTGCCTTTTTCTCAAAGATTAATGCCGAGGAGGGGCCTATTGCAGAAAGTGCGGATATTCATTCTGATCTCGAAGTCCGGAGAGGCATCTCTCTTTAATGGAATAACATTGGCGTTCACAATAACTGTGCCCAAGTCCTTTTTGTTTTGTACATATAGCAAGCGTGCATTTGCTGAACTAACTCAAGCAAATTTACAGGCTGTTGTCTGTTTTTGATGGGTATAGACGAACAAAGGTTTACAAATTGTACCAGTAACTTTATTCAGTAACTTTATAATTCTGGTTTGCCGTTAAGGACGGTGCATACTTTTGTTACTGCGCAGACGTTCTGCACATCAAAAGATACTCGGGTTTCCTATGGGTGGTGCCTGCTAACACAGGGATATTTTTGCGCAGTTTTAAACTATGTGGAGAAAGCAGGAATGAGCAAGTGCTTTCGGTATACAAAAAGAAAATTGGAGGTAACCATGCATTTTTCAGTGATAATAAAGCTTCAATTTGGAAAAAAAATGCCATACAAATACATTGCTTTGTATTTCACTGCTTTTTAGAATAATTGCTGCTTTATTATCTCTAAAAAATGTGTGGTTACCCCCAATTTTCTTTTTGGATCTCAATAGCCCTTGCTAAGATCTGCTTTTTCCGCATAGTCGTTAACCGAGCAAAAATATTTCGGTATTAGTAGGCACCGTCCTTAAGGCTATAAAACTTTTGAGCTTTACCAAAATACCATTTTCCCATAAGGCTGGTGTTCACTAGGACGTAAGCATAAGCAGAAACTTGCGACATAAGCATAAGCACAAGAAAAACGAACACGTTCAGTCTTCTTGTGCTTATGTTTATGTCACAGTTTTCACTAATGAGAACAGGGGCGACATATATAAGCATTTATAAGCACAAGGCAGTCAACTGTTTCGTCCGCCATTTTGCTTGACATCGAGGGAAGCCCGTATCGAGAATTAAGTCAAGAAATGGTTTTCTGCGCGTGCGTCTGTCCTTGTGCTTATGTAGTTAAATGTAGCAATTGTTTCTCACTTGCTTATCTTTATGCTTATGTCTTATTGAAAACCAGCCTTAAAGAAACTGAACTCCCACACTGTATATCACTACAAATGAATCTCCCAGCGAAAAAAGTTGCAGCCACTCTTTAACCTCTTTTTCTCGGCGCTCAAATTCAGACTTGACCTGCCATGATTTAGAGAACACTTAAAGAAAGCTCTTCCCTGGTTTGGCCCTGGATTGATCACTGATCTTCGTCTGGTGCGTCGGCCGCAGTGGCACAGTGGTGGTGTGACACTACCGCCATTAAAACAAGCCAGAGGGCCAGTGATTTGGGGCGTCAACTTCAATTTTCCACCAGGGGGTGGTGGGGGGAGATTTTATTTTCCCCTTAGGGGTAGTGCGACTGAAACTGTTGTTGTATTGTTGTTGGCTGTTTGTGTTAAGTTTCCTCGTGGTAATGAATGACATGTTGCGAGGTTAGCATTCATGTTAAGTCCCTGTTCTTGTTGTTGTCTTCTTGTGAGAGAAGTTTGAGAGGGAGAGGTCCGGACAAACCTCATTTGTTACAAGAAATTAGCACAAGATTTAGTGAAGAAAATAGAAATTTTGCCTTCACTACACAACCGAACACACACAAACTTGTGAGGCAATGGGCGCATCGGTCAGCCAGCCCATGGTTTTATTGACGCATCAATACAAAATACAAGCTGTTACAAGCACCATAGCCGGACACGTAAACCCGAAAACCCCGTAGGGAAAATAGGGACCGTGTACCCCCGACCAATGCTATGGCGCAACCTTTGGGGTTTTAAGGTCAAGAAATTACAATAAAACACCAAATAAGAAACTGAATAACAATTTATGGTGTGGCGAAATAACAATAAAACACTGAAAACAGAAAATACAAACTGAAATCAAACAAACTGATGCAACGCCGATGGAGGCTGACCGTAGAATGACACAAGTTACACAACGGACTCTATTTCAAATCCCCTAACCATGAAACCTCACGCGCTACACTAGCACCCAGTTCTCTGTTCCGTGTCGGCAAAATATTAATTTATGCCAATGCTTATCACAAATTACATTTACGGCCGAACGCCAAGCGTACGCTCTTATCGAGTGTCCGAAATTTGCCTACAAGGTAAATGTTGGAACATACGAGTCTTAGTGCACTTTCCATTTGTCAGAACTGGCCTGCCAGATCGTCCAGCCTGGGATGAGGGAGAGGGATGGTGCTGAAAAATCTTTAAAAATAATCACTTCGAAAATGGTACGCGCTTTTTTGAGGGAATTCGAAGGACTAGGATAACACTTATCCTTCAAGTTGGTACTTTCCGTTTATGAACTGACCGCTCTTGCCGGCCAGTTCTGGCAAATGGAAAGCGCCCTTAGTTACAATTGGTTGCACACTCCCTGTCAGTTCTGCTGAAACTGAGGGATTTTTTCCGGTTTACGAAGAATCATGTCGTATCTCAAAAGCCAGGACGTCCGTAAAGCCACTGTCACGTCAGCACTTGCTTTGGTGCAAACATCATCGCGGAGTTGAATTACCAAAATTACTATGATGATTCAAATGTTGCTTAGCCTAAAGAGGGAAACAGAGGACAAAGTTCTCCGAGCACATAAAACTAAAAACATTTCATTTTCATTGTTGCATATCACAGGCCTTCAACGAATATCACAGCACATACCCCGAGTATCATGTTTCCAACACTCTAGTTTCCGCATATTTTGTTACTCTCGTGGCCCGAGTGGTTTTACAGTCTTTCTTTTCCACCTTCACTGGCATGTAAATTTGCGTGAACAAGATTACAGTCCTCGTCGATCCTTGGGTAGATGTGTGGTTTCATAACACTACAATTCGTATCACGATACGGTAGTTGCTGCAAGTTGTCGCCACTGTTTGTTGTGACGTCCATGTAGTGGGGAATCCCCTAGGTTCCACACTGAGTATTCTGTCATAGCACAAGTTGATCGAATATTCGGTTTTAAATGGGTTTCTTTTATTACACAGTCAGCCAATCAGGTCCACTTGCGTTGAGATTAAAAATTACTCCACACAAACAAAGTAAATAGATCTGCGAGGAACAAGTGATCCACTTATATTGGCGCCTTTTAGCATCGAGATACAAGCGGTAATTATAAGCGCCAAGGTCAAGTACATTTCTCTTTTTAAAAAGCGAGTTGCCATAGTCACGCGATTTGTCATAGCCGCGCGATGTGTCAGCGCTTCAGCGCACGTGCAGAAACCAATCAGGCTTCTTGAAGGTTATTGATAGCATGACGTAAAATCTGCTGGCATGCCAGTGTTTTTGTCCCTTAAGTTTAGCATCAATTTCATAAACTTACAGAGACATGCTATCGCGCGAGGAGTTTATCTGGGCGGCTTTTTTTGGTGCTATTGGTGGCATTATTACAGTGCTGTGTTTGGATCCTACGTGGATAACTGAAAAGGCAGGTGGTACAGGGGCTGAAAGCGCCCTACATCACTTCCAAGAGCTAGACGAAAAATTAATCTGGGCTGCTGTTTTTGGTGCTATTGGTGGCATTATTACAGTGCTGTGTTTAAATGCTGTGTGCAAGGCTGAACGAGCAGAAGGAGAAATAGAGATTCAATATGAACATCCCCGGAACTTCAGGCAACCTGAAGAGAATGATGAGAGATTTTGCGCAACAAGAGGCGATCATGATCGGCTTGTGCTGAATTAATCATGGTACGTGTGCTCGATATATCTGAAGAGTATATTGAAATCAAATCGTTAAAGTATTTTAGTTATATATTAGTATTTGCCATGTGTGTGTGTGTGTGTTTGGGAGGAGTGGGAGCTCCTTCATAATTTAGAACTACATCTATCCGTTTCACTGAGTTTATATTTTAATTTTCAGGGCAATGGATTAAAATCCTGTTTCTCCAGATCTTATCAGAGCACAGACAGGTCAGCTGACGTCTAAAGATCTGAATTTGAGTGAACTACTGCGCTTGACAATATTATATAAGTGCATGACTGGAACTTAAACATTGTATGTGTTAGTAATTATTTCTTAATTGTAAGTATATGGACTCCATCGCAAAAACCTCAGTAACATTTCCTTCTGGTGATTCGAAGTGATCGTACCGGTGACTGTTATTTTTAGCTTAATTGAGGTTAATTTATTCTGTGTACAGAGTAATTTAAGCGAAACGGCCATGACCTTTGAATAATGCATCAGTCATTTCAAGCAGTGACCCCTCCCCCCCGACGTTAGGATTTGTGAAAACAAACCGGAAAATGCCCCATGGCCGGGACAACCGAGCCGTTCAATTGCCCCGAGGTAGAATTAATTAATTTCCTCGTTTCTGGGCTTACCTTCATAATTTGTAATTTAAGTTAATTCAGTCCAAACTCTCCTCAAATCAGTCTCATTTCTCATTCTCGTTCCAGTGACCGTTCGGTCTATGGATCTACCATGTCAGCCCTTTCACAGAAAGGAAGTGAGAGTGCTATGACGTAAAAATTGCGAGGCTTTCAAATGCCCTAGGGTTGACTAATGACTGATCCCCGGGACGGACAATGTTGAAAAATGCCCCGGCCAATGAAGCCGGGAGGGGGGAGGGATGGGCAATGCTGGAATTAACTGAGGCATAAGAAAGAACCTGTAAACCGACCGTCAAACGGGAAACGGCCGCGCTTGAAATGTGACACCGCTTCACTTCAACTGCTTCACACGAAGCATTTGTCGGCACTTTCAATTTTCACTCTCACTGTTGGCTCGTAACAGGATTGTATGCCTTTTGGTTCACAATCTATTTTTTGCAATCCTTAAAGATACGTTGATTTTAAATGTCGCATACTCCGCAGAAAGATTACCTCGTTCATCATTGTAGCCCCTTTGTTATAGTCTACTAAATGAAGTGCCCCGTCTGCCTCAGGCGTCGTATCCCGTTACTTAGGGTAAAAAAACAAAAAAGTGTGAGCGAATCCTTGTTACACAAAGTTTTATCTGTAATCCTGTTTCGCTTATTACAGAGTTAGATTAGTTTTAAAAACTACAAGAGATAACTATTAATTTTTTCTTTTAATTGTTCCTTCCTTCCATTTCAGTCCAAACGCTTTGCTTCAGACCGTGTGCATTTATTTGCATAAGTAACTCCATTCATCAGGACAGAGTCTTGTGAAGTGTATTTTCATGGCAGTATTATTTCACGAGCCACTTTATTAGGCGACGCTGTTTCACTGTTTATTAAACTTTTGAGCTTTACCTTAAGACAAATCAACCAT
This sequence comes from Pavona decussata, assembly GCF_977016875.1. Classification (NCBI taxonomy): domain Eukaryota; kingdom Metazoa; phylum Cnidaria; class Anthozoa; order Scleractinia; family Agariciidae; genus Pavona; species Pavona decussata. The sequence goes on from NW_028145610.1 coordinate 348,484, forward strand.
AAAACATTTGACCTTGCAGAGAACTACAAATGAATCTCCCAATGAAAAAAATTACAGCCACTCTTTAACCTCTTTTTGTCGGCGCTCAAATTCAGACTTGACCTGCCATGATTCAGAGAACACGTAAAGAAAGCTCTTCCCTGGTTTGGCCCTGGATTGATCACTGACCTTCGTCTGGTGCGTCGGCCGCAGTGGCACAGTGGTGGTGTGATACTACCGCCATTAAAACAAGCCACAGGACCGGTGACTTGGGGCGTCAACTTCAATTTTCCCACCAAGGGGTGGGGTGAGAAGATTTACTTTCCCCTTAGGAGTAGTGCAGGGAGTAATAAGGCACATTGGGAAGTCCCTGGCTGCAACTTCGCGTCTTCCGAATAAATCCGCGATGATTTATACTCTCTCAGTTTGTGTAATGTGGCCGAACTATCGAGGAGCTAACGTAGTAGGGGCGCCTTTAAAGTTCAGAAAGAGAAAGGAAAATTAATCATCATGCGTTCAGGTTCTCCACAAAACCTTAAATTCGGTCATTTCACGTTGCTGTTTTGCAGAGGACGGCAAAGAAATGTAACAAAGTGTAAAACGCACGTGCAGAGCCAGTGTTTTGCTAATTAAAACTATTATTTTCTGACGTTCTCGTTGACGTCGTCGTCGTCGCTGCTTAAGGTCCCTACTAAATGACATGTTGCGAGGTTAGCATTCTTGTTTAGTCCCAGTTCTTCTTGTTGTTGTCTACTTGTGAGAGACGTTTGATTTACCGGAATCCTAAAAAAAAGGCGTGCTCACCGTTTGAGGTTCAACATTTGATGACTTGCACGGCTGATAAGCTGCTAAACTTTCTCTTTGTCCAATTTAGTAAGTCTGTCTCCGCCGGTTTACAGAAAAATCAAGTTGCAAGAGGAAAAAAACCTTCAGGTTTGAATTTCTTCCTCAAGACTATGTGAAGAAAGGGACTGGTAATACCAGAGATATTCCAGAAATGGGTAATATGCCTCTACCCTTTGCTTTCAGATGATAGATATATACCCCGAGCCGCAGGCGGGTGGTTTTCCTGCCATGTTTTGAGTTATGGGGTAATCTAGGGGTGATCAAGACATTTCTGCGTATGTTATGGCACTGAGTCAAATCTTACCGCTACTCTATCCAGTTCAATCCGATTAAGAAAATAAGTACAGAAATACTTCGTAATGGAAACATATATATAAAAAAACTGTGTTCCTTCGTTGCCTCTATCTCCGGACCATGGTAAGGGAAGCGCATAGCCTCTCATTTTGAACATTGTCAATTATCTCGAAATCTAGTCAGACACTTTATGACAAAACTTTAGGGATTTAAACCACTCAATCTAGACAACTTGTAGGCGAAATTAGAAAAAAAATTCTGTAAGAGCGTTTCCAAGTAAATAATGAATCAATTCAGGGGTGATTTTGTTTATTCCCCCATTATTCACCAATATCTCTGGCAAAATAAAAATTGACACTTTGTCTTTTCTGTTAAAAGGCCTTTCCTCATAGCAAAACATTACAAATGTATATTGAGCTTCATGGGTGTCTCCGATTTTAAGATATTTATCTTTAAAAACAGTTAAAATAAAGCGCAGATGGATGAAAAAGTTCCTACTTTGCATAAATCGAGATATCTTTAAGATACCCTTACCCCATTTTTCTGTTAAATTACGAGCGGTTAGAGTAAGAACTCTTTTCGATATTCACTCAAGTTTTAGGCCCAAGAACCGAAAACCGGTGTTAGATAAGAAGGCTGAATCTTGTTCAAGTTTCAGTCGTTATTCGCTTTCTCCGAACAAGAGTTTTATTCTGTTTGTCCCGTTTTATGTTTTTACTGCTATTCACGTGCTGCGAATATTTATGACTCCGTGAAGCCGTGCACAAGGCAAAATTTACGTATACATAAATATTTGCTCCTGCTTCTAAAGTCTTCCATTGTAAATTTTATCTTTTTCATTGGCTACCGGTGATTTAGGGGAACCCCCTAAATCGATTGATTTTGATTGGATGAGACTTAAGTGCAACGAATTTGCTATAAATATATCAGTCATGCTAGTTCAAGCGGTAGCACTCGGGTATCTTACCTACAGTGAAGTCGTCAATAAATTTTCAGCTAAATATTATCACGATGTTTCCTCATAGAGAAATATTGCGGAGTGCAGTTTGTGTTGTGACAGGGTGTATAATCACGGTAGTGTGCATAAAAGTGTGGCAGATGAAAGTCAGATCAAGGCACAGAGAGAATCGCGGAAACGGTGATAGAGAAGTAGATGGTGATGAAGCGAGGAGATTAGGCGACCAAGGAGGACAGGTTGATGGAGCAGATCCGCATGGTGAGCAGATGGATCGACCAAGAAAAGCACGACTGTCAGATTTTATTAAGAAGTAATAAGTCCAACTTTTTTAATTTTTCATTAATTAGTTTGAGCTCAGAAAAATAAAATTCAATTTCACATGACAAGTTTGATACAAAATGTTTTTAATTTCCAAAACATGGGGGTTGACAAAACTATTGCGGATTCCGATCTCTCGGAGTTTCAGTGACGGATGGATGTGCGTTTTGGTTTCCTTTTTTACCAATCACGGACGTGATACCGCCATCGCAACTGATTAGTTTCATGCACAGCCAGACAGCTTAATACGCCCTTAAGGATCCATATCATGCTAAGCATGATTACTCATGCGGGTAGAATAAGTCGCTATATATTGGCGTTGTGGTTCTCAGTGACAACAAAAGGGCGTAAGGCATCAAAGTAGGTCAGCCAGCTCACCAATCAGCTCAGACATGAGTTATCATTGGCATAAACCGGGTAAAAAGAAATATTACATCTACAGACAATTTAATACACAAATACTTTTAATTTTGTTCCAGCAGTCATGGACAGACGATAAGCAGTCGCTGCCGCTTCTACGTTTGCTTTTTGAGAGCTGTGTTTCTTAAGACATTGAACCTTAGATTTTACTGTGGACAGCACTTCAACACAACATGCATTTAGAGGTCTAATAATGAGATGAACATTGTTTGTAGCGTTTTTTTGTAACAAAGTCAAGCCCTTTCCGGGTCACAATATATTAAGAAAAATACCTCTAACGCTATGACCGCGATATTTGCCCCAAAATATAACAAAAACTAACTCTCTGAAACAGTTAATTAGAAGTAATAGAGGAATGTAAACGCATTCTTAGGAACCCGCAACCCAATTGCTAATGGATGTCAGGTGATTAATTTTATCATAAGTTCATTTGTACTGAAGCGTGATGTATAACTTACGTCAGGTCTGCCGTCATGTAGCAAGTCAATTATGATCAAATATCACGTGAAAGAATCCGTATCAAGAGGGAACAATGTGTACATGTAGAGCAATTATGTTGAAATGTACGCCTACATCCTTGTCGGCTCCAAGTTTGCAGATTTAAGACAAGGTTGGTTCCACACGTCACGAACAAGATTTCCTGTACAAGTTGTTTTGATATATACCACGTACCAATTATTAGAAGACTCTGCGACTAAGAAATGGTAACATCCACATCACGTGTGCATAAACTGTTTACTAAGGTAATAAACACTGCATCCTAGTTTTTTTTTTTGGGGGGGGGGGGGGGGGACACGACCCGAATAGCTTTTTATTTTAGCAAGTTTGATACACATGAGAAAAACTTTGAAAAACATTGCGCAATCCATCTCCATTATGACCTAGACCTTCTGTTGACGTTCTCAAAATTCGTTTTCATATATAGAGTCCAGTGAGTTAGGCACTATGAAGTCGGCTTGTGGTTTAAGTCAGGTTTTTAGGGCTTTCTCCTAATGCATAGTGACTTAACATCGATCGAACTCGGAAAATAGATTACTTTGAAGAGAAAAACACAAATACCTTATTGGTACTTAATTTCGCGATTTTGGCGAGACAGCATTTCGAGGGGTTTTATTTTCGCGATTTCAATAGGCAGGACATTAAATTCCGCGATTTCAAAGTCTGAACTTTTTAAAATTTCTAGATAAACTGGAACAAGCAAAACGCATATTTAAAATTTTTTTTAAGGTAAACTGGAACAAACAAAGCACATATTTGAAAATTGAAAATGAAAAATTGAAAATTTTACGCATTGTCCCAGTTAATAATTTGTGTATTTGTCGATACATATCCTGTATATGTTGTTGTTAGTACATTTTTTCTGTGATTTGAATAAGTTTCTATATGGTTATTAAATTTCGCGATTTTTTTGCAATCGAGAAAAACCCGCGAGATTAAGTACCAATAAGGTAAAGGCAACTACAGCGACCGACCGACGTAGTTGTCCTAATGGCGACAATAGAGTACAAACAATTAATAAAGCGGACGCTACTTTTCTTCTCAAAGATTAATGCCGAGGAGGGACGTATTGCAGAAAATGCGGATATTCATCCGGATGCGGATCTCGAAGTCCGGGAGAGGCATCTCTTTTTTCAAGAATAACATTCGCGTTCACAATAACTGAGCGCAAATGCTTTTTGCTTTACATATAGCAAGCTTGCATTTATATGCTGAACTAACTCAAGCAAATTTACAAGCTGTTGTCTGCTTTTGACGGGTATAAAAGAACAACGGTTTACAAATTGTACCAGTCACTTTATTAGATAATGCTGGTTTGCCGTTAAGTCTATATAACTTTTGACCTTTACCAAAATACAATTTTTCCATAAAGGCTAGTGTTCACTAGGACATAAGCATAGGCACAAGAAAAACGAACACGTTCATTCTTCTTGTGTTTGTGCTTATGTTTATGTCACAGTTTTCACTAATGAGAACAGGGGCGACATATACAGCTGTTTTGACAAAGATTGATCAAAAAAAAAAAAAAAAAAGCATAAGAGCGTACGCAACAATGCCGAAAGGTAGTCTGGGAAATAACCAATAAATTTTAATAAAAGCTCAGAATCCATATTGCCTCGACCGTAAAGCGAGACTCCTCGCGGCATTAATCTTTGAGAAGAAAAGTAGCGACCGCTTTATAGTTTTCACTCTACTGTCACCATTAAGACAACTCTCTCGGTCGGCCGTTGTAGTTACCTTATTGGTTCTTAAAATTTGCTTTAGAGCCTCGACCGTACAGCGAAGACTTGAGATGGGGGGCAATATGGATTCTGGGCTGTTATTGAAATTTATTGGGTATATCCCGGACTACCTTTCGGCATTGTCGTGTACGCTTTTACCCTTTTTTCGGACAACCTTTGTCGAAACAGCTGTATACAGCTATTTCGATAAAGGTTGTCCAAAAAAGCGTTAAAGCGTACACAACAATGCCGAAAGGTTGTCCGGGATATACCCAATGAATTCCAATAAAAGCTCAGAATCCATAACGTCTCGGCCATACAGCGAAGACTTGAGATGGCGGGCAATATGGATTCTGAGCTTTTATTGAAATTTATTGGGTTTTTCCCAGACCACCTTTCGGCATTATCGCGTACGCTTTTACGCTTTTTTGGACAACCTTTGTCGAAACAGCTTTAAGCATAAGCACAAGGCAGTCAACCGTTTCATCCGCCATTTTGTTTGACATTGAGGGGAGCTGGTATCGAGAATTCCTGTCAAGAAATGGTTTTCTGCGCGTGCGCCTGTCCTTGTGGTTATGTAGTTATTGTAGCTAGTGTTCTCACTTGCTTATCTTTATGCTTATGTCCTATTGAAAACCAGCCTTAAAGAAACTAAACTCGTACGCTGTACATCACTACAAATGAATCTCCCAGCGAAAAAAGTTGCAGCCACTCTTTGACCTCTTTTTCTCGGCGCTCAAATTCAGAGTTGACCTGCCATGATTCAGAGAACACGTATAGAAAGCTCTTCCCTGGTTTGGCCCTGGATTGATCACTGACCTTCGTCTGGTGCGTCGGCCGCAGTGGCACAGTGGTGGTGTGATACTACCGCCATTAAAGCAAGCCACAGGACCGGTGACTTGGGGCGTCAACTTCATTTTTCCACCAAGGGGTGGGGTGAGAAGATTTAGTTTCCCCTTAGGGGTAGTGCAGGGAGTAATAAGGCGCATTGGGAAGTTTCTGGCTGCAACTAAAACTGTTGTTGTATTGTTGTTGGCAGTTTGTGTTAAGTTTCTTGGAGTTACTGAATCACATGTTGCGAGGTTAGCATTCATGTCTAGTCCCTTTCCTTGTTGTTGTCTACTTGTGAGAGAAGTTTGATTTACCGGAACTCTGAACAAGGGCGTAGTGACCGTTTGAGGTTCAATATTCGATGACTTGCACGGCTGATAAGCTGCTAAACGTTCTCTTTGTCCAATTCCGATTGACATTTGGCAACTGCGACTTGATGAAGGCGTGTCTTGGTTATAGCGCACTGTCTGCTTAACAAGGCCTCTTTTCATAAGAAGCTCCGATACACAAGCCTTGGGTGTTTCACTTTGCAAGTCGCTAGCATGAGCTGATTCTTTAGCTCTTTTGTTGAAACTTGATAAACTTGTAGTGGGACTTAAGAGACTTTTAGAAATTCTGTTGGGCGTGGCGGTAGATACAGCACACCCCATTACAGACACATTTGTTGAGGCCAAGCTATCAATACTTTGCGTTGCTCTCCTTTTAAGATTTGCCACGTCTCGAATATTTCTATCAGGTTTAGCTTTGTTTTCCTCGATTCCGAGAAGAAGTTCTTTTCGTTTTATCTTTGTCATTTTATCGCACGGATCAGTAGTTGCCGATCCCGTAATTTTAAATTTTTCAGCTGAGTTCTGTTCCACGCCAAGTCCGCTATCAATCCCTGCCTTCGTTTTGCTAAAGTTTAATCTTCCGCAAAAAAGTTTCTCCTCAGTTGTAGACGGTACAACCTGAACCTTAGTTTGCGATCCTGGGATGTCATTTTGTGCGAAATAATGATTCGTGTGACCTCTTTTCATCACAACATCCCACAGTTTTTCAACCACCTGAAAGGAAAGAATTCTTACGTAAATTAGCGCTTGGGATAACTCAATAAAAACAATGTCTTTTATCATGATTTTTACCAACAAAAGGTAAGGCAAAGTCACTTTAGAGCATCAGTGTCCAATAGACGAGACAAATTGTTATCGATAACTTTCTAGCTCGCGATAACAAAAAGTTATCGATGACAAAACATCTCGTGTGTGAATAGAGTTATCGATTAAAATTGGTGAAAAAATAAAGTCGTCGACAACAAAGTAGTTTTCCTTTTGGACGAAAAACTACTTTAACGAACGCACCAGTTTGTTATCGACAACTGAGTTTCTCGCGTCTGTGAGTAAGTCATCGATTACTAAAGTCTAATTTTGTAGCGACGTAAATGGTGCACACATCCGCATTACAATCAAATTTCTAGGCTCCTTCTAACATACAAGTTTTTGATCACTCGACTGTTCGTGTGTGGAAACGTATTTTAGAACACTTATTGTCGATTCAATTAAGCTGCCGATTGAAAATTGTAATCGATTACAATTGCATCGTGTGTAGTCTGTCAAAACAACTTTTTGATCTGTACAGACTGTAAAAGTATAAGTCGGTCAGTTAATGATTTGCATCCAACGGCGGCGGATCCAGACCTTCAGGTAAGTGAGGGACGGGGGGGGGGGGGGGTGGGGTTGGGTGTTGACTTAATTTTTTCATGAAACGAAATATCGCACCTCGGACCAACAGTAGAGGGAAGTAAGGGTTTGACGATCGGCACGGTCTGTTGACGGGTCGTTGATTATATGCGACTCTTTAATGGTCGGGGTCTATGAAGGTGATGACCCGTGTGGTCTGACAGACAACCCTCAGATATAGCTCAAGGGCTTTGCATACCTTTAACTGTGAACTTTAACGGCAACGTTTTCCTTCAGCGTTCTATGCATTTAAGGCACCGACCACAAAGTTCTCAAGCGGGACCAAAATCATTGATCGTTTTACATGCACCTCCGCATAAAATGCACTTTATACAAAACAATTTACATTGGTGAGACAAGAGGGAGACTAGGCGGCCGTTTTCAAGAACATCTTCGAGACGCTGAAAGAAAAGGCAAAGATGCATCCAAACGAGTCGCCTGACACTTACATGTACTGCCTAATCATTCTTACAAACACGTGGCAGTCTGTGGCATTTCTCTACATCGTGGTAACAAAGAAACCGAGAGCAAAAATTTGTCTTTCAAATCGTCACACTTAATCCCCACGGAATCAAGGACCACTTTTCATTCGACTAATTTATTCTTGTTTTTCACGTTACCATTCTCCCACGTCCACCAATAGCGAGGCGCCACTACTCACTGTATAAACCATACACAACCCACAATTCTTTGATCCGCTCTGACGATGGACTAACGCTCAAAAAGTCAGCACTTGAATCTCTTTAAGGTGACCAAATTACCTTAAGTTATCAACTCTGCTGATAAAGCCAAACATTCCTTTTCACTCCTCCACCAACGCAGCATTAGTTTCTTGAGAAACTAACCCCCTAACCTAATGGCGTTCCTGTCGTGTGACGATGGCACGGCTCTTTCATCAGATTTTGGATTCGCCTTAGTTGTGGAGACGCGTAGGTAAAGTGGATAGCGCAACGCACTACCGATCAAGCAGTTGGAAGATTGGAGGGTCAGTAATTCGAGACTAGGTTGGGCTCTACCTTACCGTGTTGTTTCTTTCGACAAGAAACTTCTTTACCCAGGGCAGGGTTGTTCGAAAGCCGATTAACCCTAATCCACGATTAAAAGTTAACCGAGGTTTTCATCTCGCTCATTAAAAATGATTTTAAAGGCTCATTTTCTCGCTCATTAAAAATTTTTAGCTAATGGAAAAGAAAAGTCTAAGGCAAAACTAAGGAACAAAAATCTTTTGGACGAATTCTCACCTTTACCCAGGATTAGCTTAATCGGGCTTTGAACAACTGGGGTCAGGGGTATAAATGGTTACCTAACAAACTGCTGGGGATAACCCCAGCAATAGACTAGCGTCCCACCCACGAGAGGGGGTCGTAATACTCCTAGTTTAATACTTTATGCTAAGGTAGGTAAAGTCGTACCCAAGCCTCAATGACCCACACGGCAGAAGCGCTTGACCCAGTTTCTGTAGCATGATTGCTAAGGTCCATGTTTGACGTTCGATTTATCGTATAAAAACAACACAAAACAAACTTAAAATTTTGCGACCACATGGAACTTGACAGCACGTATTTGTGTGGGCAGTTCGACCCCGTTCCCACGCGGCCAAATTTTCAAAAAGAAAAAACTAACAAACAAAAAGTTCCAGACAAGACGCCCATAGCTGTCTACCAAACGGCAAGAGGTTTAACAAAAAAGAAGCAACGTGCGCCTTTTTACGACCATTGGTAATATCGAGACCTTCGTGATTTCTTTTTATACCTTTTTGCTGTTTAAAGAATAGGGAGGTTATATCTTATATGGCAGCGATAATATTTTCGATTTCAAGAGATTCTGAGGAATATTAATTCCACACGACGTTTTGCGTCTGTAATGTGTCACGCCCGAAAGACGTCTGAAATGAACGAGCTACCGTTTTATAGTAGCACTTTCTACCCAACCTATGCATCTGTTGAGAAAAATCCTAAGGCATGGTCTTCAGTGTGCTTTTTTCTCGAACTCGTCTCAATTTTCCAGCTCAGGTAGTCTTTTAGAACCATTACGCCATCATCTCAAATAATTTATTCTAAACTACAAATTGCAAAATAAATTGTAAAGAAGTATATTATTGTGATAATCCAAAGCCATTCTCGTTTAATTGTCCTAGCTTTACAATCTAAGTAGTCACCCCATCAATGGTCTTTGTTATTTGCATCTTGCATCCATCAGAAATCATCCTCCAGGCCAGCCAAGCAGTGTTACGAGCATCATCAAGACCTGAGAATTGAATAAACAAATAAACATGGCTTATCCACATGCAGAATAATTTTGATTATTTTTCTCTATCAAGGGTCAAAACGGAAAACATCCGTTTTCTACAGCGCCTCCAGTTTGACAGTCAGAAACTTCATGAGGTATTGGATACGCCCAGTGTTCCAAATAACTTTCAAAATCAGAGTCAATGAAGAATTTTGAGGGGTCAATAGCTCTGGTTCTCCCCATATCTTCTTACGTTTACCATTCATTTTGTGGGGTCAGGAAGCCAGGCTTCTTGGGTTTTTGACCTGAGACCCCCCTCTTATCTGGAACACTGTCCGCCGCTCATGCACTAAAGCTAAAACCGAGTTTTTAGTATCAGAGTATAGTGTTGAACGCGCTCCATCTCCTAAAGGAATCTTCGTGGCCCGCGATTTTCCTTCTTGGGAGAACGTTTATCACATGGTTAACGGTAGCAAGAAGAAGAAGCAGAAGAAGAAGACCTTCGTGCGAAGATGTATTTCATGGTGACCAATGGCCAGTTTAGTGTCCAAATCAAGGAATTTCCTTGATGGACCTGATGGAGGGTAGACAAGTTGATTAATCGGATTCTGATACCTGAATGTTCTCTGCCAGAGAATTTGATTCCCAGATCTTGCAGGGCACCTGCCAATCCTTGAGGTTTGCGACTGTAAAAGTTCTATTAAAAATAACAATAGTCAGTGGTCCTAGCACTCTCCTGGCTTCCAAACATTTCCGCTTCGGATAGTGGTACAGCTGTAGAGTCTACATGTAACTTCTGCTCAACACTAAGATCAAGATCTATCATCATATCCAACGCACGCTTGCGGAATTTTTGTTAACTATAAGACACTGAGATCTCTGAAGCTGAGATTTTTATTTTTTAATTTCTTATTTTTTTATTTAATTCAATATTTATCCAGGGATATCCAATTTAGCAGAGCTAGTTTACAGCGGTTATCGATAACACGGGACCTATCGCCTTCAAAAAACTCCGATAAAGTTGCGTTTTTGTGGACGTCAATCATAGAAAAGCCGTTGAAATTATTTTGAATTCTAAAAACATTTCAAGGCAACAGAACCAAGAAATTGACAGTTTTATCCGTTGATGGATGATAAACTTAATGAAAGTTGATTTCTAAGCCAGGTTATCTAAAAAAATGGGCATTGTTTGGACGACACCTTATTTTTTTATGAAACATTTGAAATCGCTAGTAGCTACACCTGATAATTAAATCAGCGATGCGTGCAAGTGAGCAAATTATCACGTGCAGTGAAATTGAAATTTTTATTTCAAAAATACCTTTTATTTGCGCTTGATCTGGCTCCAGAATCAATTTAAATAAAGTTTACCTTCTCTTAGCGAGGTAAAATTCATAGTTTCTTGCCGGATTACCTTGGAATCTTGTCAGAATTCAATATAATTTCAACGGCTTTTCTTTGATTGACGTCCACCAAAACGCAACTTTATCCGACTCTTTTGAATGCCGTAGGTCGCATGTTATTGGTAACCGCTGTAAATGGAGCCCTGACACAGCACAAGACAGAAAATTGAAACATAAAAAAACTACATGGAGCTAAGATAATCATTGACGTGACAAGCATTGGGGACCCCTGTGAGTGGGGCCTTGGTTTTACTTCATGGTTCTTTTCCACCCCAAAAACTAAGCCTAATCTTTCTATAAACACTGTTTCACTAACCTTGTATGTTGCTCGTAGATCAATCCAGCTCCTTAGTGCATGTGGCATCCTCAACTGCTTCCGGTAACATTCATTCTTAAGACAATTCCCCAGGTCCCAGTCTTACGGTTAAAATAGAAAATTTGGATAAATTATGAGAGAATGATAAGCATGCTAGAAACGTTCATCCAAGACACCCTTTGAGATGGCACAGTAAAGCCAGATCAAATGTTTATTCAACCCCTGAGGTCATGAGAATACGTAGTAAGGATATGATCACCCAAGGTGAATTTCCTTGATATTTCAATAACTTCTCCCCAGTACAGTTTTTTTTTATAAGAAAGGTATGGGGACAAGATAGGAGAATTTGCTCTTTGATATTAGGGGTTAATGTCAGAAATAGTTCACCAAAAATTAACATAATGTCTGTATATGTAATGTCAGGCAAATAGTTTCGCTTGAATTGAACTATTTCTGACATTGACTTTATTTAATTCTATTACTTCGAACTTGATAATAGCATCATGACAACTCAGAAACGTTATTCGGTTTTATGTTTTATTTTCACTTGCCTATGCATATCTAAGCCTTTACTTGTAAGAAGTTAAGAGAAAATGGTTAAAAATTAAAAATCAAATTCATTATAGCAGGGTTAACAGCTGGTGGCTGGTATGTACCTGGATTGGTGATTTATTCTTCTGTGTAATCAACAGCTGGATGTTATAGGTACCCCTTCATTCTTCCAACTGAGAGGGTAGAGATGGTTTCATATGGTGGGAACACAGCCTAGAGGTCCCTATCACACCTTAAATGATTGCTTTCATTCCACACTGAAAGGCACAGTGAGTGTGGAATGATCTGTGTTTTGTTTCAACACAAATCATGGAGGCACCAACAAACCCTTACTCGCCACCAAGTGATTAGCATACTTCAGAGCGGTTAACATTAAATATTAACCGCTCTGAAGTATAAATTTTATTAGGGCAATGGAGAGAGGTTTCTCTTCCATTTACAAAAGTGTCGCATTTTTCCCCATTCTGCAAAGCATTGCATGATATCCTAAATAAGGCTTGTGATGGAAAATACAAGCCAGCTATTAAATAAATAGAGGATATTACATCACCGTGCGGAGATGTGAAATTTCTCTTCAAGTGTTGAAAAATATTTCATGAGTGAGCTGGCAAACAAGCGAAATATTTTTCAACATGTCAGAAGAGAAACTTTGTATCTCTAAGCAGCCATGTAATGTTGTTTATTTAACACAGTCGAACCTCCCGTAAGCGACCACCCATAATGTCAAGGATATGTGGTCGCTTACGGGAGGTGGTCGCTTACCAGAGGTCAGACCACAAAGGGGGGGGGGGGGGAGGTCTAAATTCCGGGTAATTTACATGCATGATGGTAATTGCAGACACCTAACGGCTTTTGCCCTTGCTTATCGAAACCCTAAGTAAAAGCTTTTCTTTAGACTGCCTAACACAAGCGTAACACATCAACAACTTTGGCGTTTGTTTGTTTGTTTTTTTGTTTGTTACATAATCCAGTTGACGTTCTTTATCGCCACAATTTTTCTGTTGAATAATACAAGGTTGAGAGAGTCATCACCGGTCGTGCATGTACATGCATGCTATTTACCAGATAAGAGAGCTTTTTTCCTGTAAGGGATTCAACCTGATTAAAGTTTATTTCAGTGTACCATAGTGCATGTATATGTTATCATTTGTTTCAATGTTGGGAGACACTTCCGGTTGCTCCGGCTGTGGGATTTTTAGTAATACGGCATCCGCTGTAATGATGGGGGCCGATATGTTAGTCAATTTCCACCCGTGAGAGAAACAGCAGATTGTGCCGTGTCAAGTGGTCGCCTACAGGAGGTTAAAAACAATAGAAAATTTTAAACAATCATCTCTAAGAGTGGTCGCTTACGGGAGGTGGTCGCTTACGAGAGGTGGTCGCCTACGAGAGGTTCCATCTATAGTGATTTGACTTGAAAACTTTTGGTATTTTGGAAAAGTGGTCGCTTATGAGAGGTGGTCGCTTACGAGAGGTGGTCGCAAAGGGAGGTTCGACTGTATAAACATCAATGAGATACCAAATCATTGCAAAAGGTGCGATTTATTATGTAACCTTAGCAACGGTGATCTTTTCACATGTGAAGATAAAATCTTATTTTCAAATGTGAAGAATGATATCATGTTTTTGCGTGAAAGCTCACCTGGTATTTAATTGGTGTTTATATATAGTAATGTACGATAAGTTGTAATTTGGGACTATTGCTTTATAGAAGTGAGGAATTTAATTACCTGACCATGTAACAAATGTGCACCATTTGACTGAATGATCCTTGTGTGGTTCGTGATCTTTCTTCTGCTGCACCTGATCACAAGGAAATTTAAAACAATTGTTATCTCTCATCTCCTGTAACCAGCGTCCAAACAGCATCAGACATGTGCCAACTGGAACAGCTTCATCCACTTGAGTCTAAAGAACAGAAAAAAAAAATTAGTAGGGTGCATTCCCAGATTGGTCTGACCCATAGGATTCTGATTTCAAATTTTCTGATGAGCATTCTGCCTTTTCCACATGGGAATCTACCCCCACCCCCCCCCCCCCTTCTCCCCACCCCCAATGGCTCTAGCTTACATGTATTTGGCCCATTCTACAGAGACAAACAAATCCTGATGTGCATTAAACTATTAATTTAAATGATGGTTGTGAAGAACCCTTGAAGATTTGATTTTCATGCCTTATTGATCTTAAGTTTATTACCAGGGTTTGAAGTATGAATTAAGGACTTTTTTATCCTTTGTGTGCAACCGTAAATGATACTTTGATGGCTAAAAAGGTTGCGTGATACCAAAATCCATAATTTACACTGGTAAGAGAGACAAATGAACATCCCTGCCCCTCTCATAAGAAAGTTTGAGATAAATGTTATCAAATGAATGTAAGTCTTGTCTAAACATCAAATCACATGTAAAAGAATAAAAATAACCAAAGATAACCTAACAATTTATCAACCTGAATTTTTGTAAAGGTGGCCTGTTAAAACTTTCAAGAGCACTTTCCATTAACCCCAAATCACAGATTTCATGGCCCGTAAAAAGCTTAACAGAATAACTATGCAAAAAAGAAAAAGGGAGAAAGACTATAATAATTTTATTGCACCCTTTTATTTTTTTATTCATTTGGCAATTTTGGAGATGTCAAAGAACCAATGAATTGGCCCATTGTCAAAAATCTAGGTACATAATTATTATGCAACACCGAAAACAAAGATAGAAACCATTAAATTAAGGTGCTTGACTCATATCATATTGTTAAGAATTATGGCCTAAAGCACAATGAAGCTGCTGCCCTTGCATGATTCCAATCTCAGTTTACCAGCCGCTATATGCCTACAACAAGAAGCAATTTCTTGTCCCAAAATAAAGCTGCTTAGCATTGTTAAAAATTACCCTCCTTTTGTTATTAGGGGGAAGGGGTGGGGCTAAGGGGGGGGGGGGGGAGGGTTGTAGGGTCCAATCCAAAACACCCAGCTTCTATGGGAGGGGTATGGATAGTTTCTGGAAAAACAAAATTTGAATTCATTTGATTTGTACTTGTCTAATATTCTGTGATACCTGGGTAATGCCTGTCAGCTCAGTGCAGAACACACTCAGTCTCCTGTGCTCAGTAGGTTGAACAAACATGTGAAATTCGGATTCCAGTTCTCCAGTGGAAGTATTGAGAAGGACTGCTGGAAATTCAACTGTTCAAATCAAAGATCAATTTTAGAAGTCATTAATGATGATTATTGGACTAATGTGTTTGTCAACTCTTAATTGAGTGCGTGTAGGGCCCAGCTTGTAAATTATGAGAGCATAAAAGTTTTGCTGATTCACCCGAGGTTAACTGATCAATTTGCGTAGGTGTATATATATGGATTGTGTTGGTTGTTAGTTCTCATTCTTAAAATGTTTAAAAGGGTTTATTTTTTTCACAGAGTTCTCCAGTTTCATTCAGTCTTAAACTTCAACACTTCGTTTTTGAAACTCTTACATGATCCTGAATCCGAGGGCTGATTATTTACAAGTCACTTGTAAGAGGCTAGACATTTATCTAAATGTAGGCAGATGAGTTGAATGGCTGTTGTTTAAGTGGATCATGTATCTTATAGGTTGCCTCAATCAACATATAGACACAAATGAGTTGAATGGCTGTTGTTTATTATAAAATTATTATTTTTTCATTTAAGTGGATCATGTCTCTTATGGGGTGTCTCAATCAACATATCGACACAGATGAGTTGAATGGCTGTTGTTTATTATAAGTGGATCATGTATCTTATAGGGTGCCTCAATCAACATATCGACACAGATAAGTTGAATGACTGTTGTTTATTATAAGTGGATCATGTATCTCATAGGGTGCCTCAATCAAAACATGGACACATGACTGATGTGCCACTCAGCTATGGAGTGAGAATTGACCGCTAGTCCACTGATAGGTTTGAGCGTCCACCAATGTCGACCAATGTATCAACTGTGATATTACTACCGGTGGCATATTAGTCAATAGTCAAGTGAGAATCAACGGCTAGCCCACCTTCAATCAATGAACATCTAACAAACATCGCTACCTGATCAACCTTCGACCAACAAGCGATCAATATACACTCGATTGCAAAAACGTTGACACCTAAAAAGCATAAACCGTGAACGATGAGACCCAATGGCTTTATGGGTCAGTAAGTGTACTAAATTTATTTGCATAATATTCTATTCTCATGCGACGGTTGATGACCAAAATTAGTTGCACGTGGTGAATGATGGAAACTGTCCAAGCTTTCCTTAAAGTGTCCAAGTTCGCCAACAAGGGCCAATTTGAGTGGATATACAATTTGCGATTTGCCTAAGTTCAAAACAGGCAATGAACTTAAGCAATATTTGGTAGAAGATTATTCGGAAGAATAAAGTCAGCACTGAATTTTTTATTGCAAAGAATGAGAATGGTTAATTAATGATTATGGAAATGAGGTTATTGTTTATACAGCACCCACAAATCCGTTGGGTCTCATCGTTCATGGTTTATGCTTTTTAGGTGTCAACGTTTTTGCAATCGAGTGTATGTCATTACTTGATCAACAGACTACTGACTGAAAGTCGAGCAAGAGTCTACCTGTTGGCCGTCCATTAATGGCAATCCACCGAAACATTAGCTACATCAGTGTCACTTAATTTTTCCACAGTGATTATTGATTGACAGTCAATGGTCTGTATGGGTAGTAACAACCAACTTGGTCGATATGTCAATCTGAGCAACCTGTAAGATAATGATCTGTTTTAAATTTACCTGTGATCAGTCAGGACAGTCAGTCAACTAAACACAAATATTGTCTAGTTTGTTCTCAGTGGCTCTCCGCTCGTTGATTTATCTGGGCAAAGTAACTACAGAATTGTTGTCTTCAACTTACTTATTTCAGGGCCATAGTTCATTTTCTTGTCTTTCCAACATGTTGACTCAAAGTCAAGAACAATCAGGTATGCAAAACACTGGCCTGAAAAAAAAAGAATACTGGCCTGTGTAATAACGAAAAGGAATTACAATAAAGGCATTTCAAAGCATTGGAAGAATGTTGTTAAAGAGCACGTACAAAGTTTGCTTCCAACCTCTGCAGAATTGATGAGCTTTTAATTTGGAACACTCATAATCCAGAGGGTACGAAAATATATTCTTAGCTGACTCCAGAATTGTAGCAAATTTTATGAATTCAGTCCACTAAAAAAGCTTATCGAGCATGTAGGTTAGCTAACTCACCAGGTTTGACATAATTTTCTTGACCTTTCGTTCGGCATGTAGAAGAAGAAGGTCTTTTCTTGACAAGGCCTAGACTCCTATTAAACAGGTTTAAAGAACCAATTACTTGTTAGTATCTTAAGCTTAACTTAAATCCACTGTTAAACCTTGATTCACTTCCACAAAAATAGCTTAATACATGTCGTTGAAAAACTCTCGCAGGCGCCTACAAGATGTAGCCAGCGATGAGCGAACAAACCTCTTACCTTGCTAATTCCTTTGCGGATACTGCGTTCGATGATAGCTGCTGTAAAGGCTCGTCTTTGGAGGTCATTCTTTAAGCGAAAAGAAAGAACATCTACATGTTCCCAAGCAGAATACAAAAATTTCAGGAAATTAGACCGAATTACGTATTCAAAATTAGCGCAACTGAGAAAGGAAAGATCTCGGCCACAGTCTATCTCGGTTTGACGCCTGGAGGAAATTGACATTCGTGGGAATCGATTCCTTGAGTACCCGGCCAAAAGTGAAAAAAATATTGCCCCTCTTTTCCCGTTCGAACGACTTGCAACGACCGAAAACCGAGTGCCATTTGTCATTTTTCCACATCAAGGAGAATCGCGGCATTACTTTACCATTACAAGAGAGGATCAAGGGGTACCCCTCGATCCTCTCTTGCCCAGTATTTATATAGTTAAAGCGTTATAATAATAGGTGCTCTACACCTCCGGGTCTAAACAAAGTAAAATTCCAGGGCTCCATTTAGCAGCTGAAAGGCTTCAGACTCCAAGCGACACGGCAAAGACCTCGGGGTTCGCTCACGGGTCTGCAAAATCTGCGAGCCAGCGAGCCATGCGAGCCACCGTGCGAGCCATGCGAGTCACGCGAGTCATGCGAGTCATGCGAGCCACAGTGCAAATGTTAAGAATTTTTATTTGTTTTATTTACATTCGCGTGAGAAAATTATGGATGAATTTTTTTCATTGTTTTTTTTTTTTTTCGTTTTTGTTATAATTTTGGAGAGAATTTTGCCTATTCAAAATCGCCCAAGATGCGCAAAAAAATAAAAAAAATACGCAAAAATTTATTGGTTCAAGACTTCAGAAAAAAAAATCCGAGAAAAACATACGGCTGCACCGCCACTCGAATAGGTATCTATTGACACATGTCATTCATTGATTTCCACGTGGAACTTCATTCAAGAAAAAAAAAAAAAAAGAAAAGAACAGCACTTCAATCTCCGTGTGTTGGCGTCAAGAATGGTGAGTAAATCGCGCCATTTTAACACGTTTGGTCTTTAGTCAAGAATCAGTTATCAGAAGTCTGTCTGTTGGCTGACTGCTGCATGTGGTTGTCCTTTCCCTTAGACAAGTCTCTCTTCAAAACTCACCACTAGAGTGGCAGAGGCTGGTTTCGAGATAGCATTCGACCCACCAGCTGACGGCAAATGCTTCTGTTACGCTGCTTCTTTTCAAATTGAATTTAGTGCGACAATATTGACTTCGCTCATCTTTGAGTACTCATTTATCATTACCTTACAAGATTGGAATGACACTGACAATCAGTCCTGACGTGTCAATTACAGTCAACCCAGGTCACGCGTGAACAGTATTTCCAAGATTGAAATGAACATTCGAATTTCTCTTTGTAATGTCCGACGTGTGAATGGAATGTTGGACATTTCTCTGGAAATCGTTCCGAAAAAGACGCATTAACTGAAAAAAATCCGGATTCAAAATACTTGGGAAACAATTGTTATTCTTGAAATATTCAATTTTGCAGTGTAAAGAAAAATTCATAGCTTTATACCGTCAATAAGCTAGGGAAATTTATACGGGAACTCTGAAATCTCGTTGGCGATTTTCAAAACTGACATGTAAATTTCAAAACTCCGTTCAAATTTCAAAAATATCGTTCACGCGTGACCTAGGTTGACTGTAACAAAAAACTGAAATATGATGGTTTGCGTTGTCCCACTGTAAGAATTAAATATTGCGATGTTATTCATCTTTTTCCGATGCTCTTGTTCTTGTTCTTATGTGAATGTAAATACAACAAATAAAAATTCTTAACATTTATACTGTGGCTCGCATGGCTCGCGTGACTCGCATGGCTCGCATGGCTCGCACGGCTCCCATGGCTCGCACGCCTCGCACGCCTCGCATGGCTCACACCTTGGCTCGCATGGCTCGCATGGCTCGCTGACTCGCAGATTTTTATCACTCTTCGCTCACCACTTTATCCTGCAGAACAGACTGAGCCAAACGCAAAGCGCGTGAAACGCCAGTTATCACAGGTTAAACCCCGTCGCAGGCCGCTCCCAAGATCGCATACGAAGTGCACTTGCTCCATCCTAGCATAGTGCATCTTCCTACACAGAGAAAAAGGATATTACGTGACCGCGGCCGTAATTACATTCTCCCTCATGTTGGAACTGATGTTTTAAGAGAATTTTTATAAATAGGTGCTTATTTGGGTTTTATTAAATACCACAGTTCCCAATTTTATTTGTTTACACTTTTGTAAACCTTGCACGTCTGTAAAACTATGCGAAGAAAGCAGAACTTACCAAGTGCTCTTGGTATTTAAAAGAAAATTGAGGGTAACCCTGCATTTTCCGCGCAAAAATACCACCCATAACCACCCATATCTCGAATTGCGTAGAACCCGAAAAACGTCATTTAACGTCACTAGGACGTAATCAACCTCGTACCCAGGGTCCTCTCTCTTTGAAGGTAATAAAATAAAGAATTTGCATCAGGTTGGAGTGTACGCCCATGCCTTAAAAATCAGCTTCATTGTCATTTCTAATGGAAGCTGCAAAGCAAGCCGCTGCGGAGATTCCAAGCAGGATTAGACAGCAATTCTTTGCTCCACAAGAAACCCTCGATCGTCCTTTCGACGTCACTTTGGTGGTTGAAGATGGGAAAGAATTCAAAGCTCACAGAGGTGTTCTTTCAGAGGCAAGCCCTTTCTTTGAAAAGCTCTTTAATAGCGACATGAGGGAATCTAACGAAGGAGTAGTTCGCTTGGAAATGCTAACAGGAGCCAGTTTAAGCGACATATTGGAGTTTATTTACACTCATATTTTTCAGATAACAGCTGAAGACAATGCTCGAGATTTGATCGCGATGGCGGACTATTTGGTTCTTCCGCATCTGAAAACTATCGCTGGGAAATTTTTAGCGCAGAAGTTGAATGCTTCAAACTCAATTTCAACTTACTATTTGGCCGAAAAATATCGATGCGACGAACTGATCTCTAACGCCAAAACCTTCATCTTTGAAAATTTTGCCACCGTAGCAGCGACGAAAGATTTTTTGAATCTGTCGAGCGAGCAAGTTAAAATGTGGATTTCAAGTGACGGAATAAATGTTGGCGCCGAGGAAGATGTGTTCAACATCATTTTGACGTGGATTGATCACGGAAATAAGGAGCGAAAGGAACATTTTTCAGAGTTGTTTCGTGAAGTTCGACTTTGTTATATATCGCGTGACTTCCTACGCAGTGATATCGTGACAAATGATCTTGTGAATGATAATGAAGGCTGCATGGATCGTGTAAAAGACGCTATAAAGTTCGCTGCCTCAAAAGACTATAATCCTCTCAGTGTTGAGCCGAGAAAGTCTCTTGAGATCCCCGTTATAGTTGTCTACTCATCCAGAACACACCAAATTCCGCGTTTTTACTATCCTCGCGAGGACTCGTGGTCAAGATTCCCTGCCAAAAAACTGCCGGGCGTAAAAATATCCGAATTTGAATTCAATGAATTCTCGGAACAGCTTCACTTTGCTTCTTGCAGTGGTAAATTATATTTTATGCCCTCACCTGGATGCGGAAAAATGTTACGGTATGATTCATTTTCAAACCGCTGGGAAGCTTTGCCTTACACAACACCAAGGAGAATCCTCAATGCATTTGTTAGAAATGACAAGGAAATTTATGCTTTGGTATCTGAAGATAGATCTTGCCCCATTTGTCAGGGAGGAAATTGGTATCAGTATTCTTCCCGCAAAATTTGGACAGGAAGAATGTCGCCTTGTGGCAGAAGGCATGTTTCTGTGATCACGAAGTATATACCAGAATCAAACTCATGGGAAGACATAACTTCTTTTGATTGGGGTATGAAAGAAAGAATGTGCATTGTTTCCAAAGACAATTTTATTTATTTTCTTGGTGGTTCAATGGTAGAAGGCAGTGGGATCTACACATACACATGTGAGACTCTGAGTGATGCTAACAGGTATGACCTCAGCACAAACACTTGGAGCAAGATAGCTGACCTACAGGAAGCGAGGTGCGATGCTACGTACTGGTTCTGCTGCTTATGGAAAAATTTTTATTTTTGGTGGTCTTGTAAAATCACAGTTCATTTCAGAACTTAAAACTTGTCAATGTGAAGTGTATGATGAAACTGCAGATGAATGGCACTTTATAGCAAGCCTGCCGAGCTCGACTCGATCTACTGGGGGACAGCCGACATGTACGGCGCGTGCTGATAATAAGCTGTATGCATTAAGCCAGGTGTTAAGCAGGGATGGTGGATTAATATTACAAATTATATGCTATGATCCTGACAAAAATGAATGGATAGAGAAAACTAGTGGAATGCTGGAAGAGAGGCGGGCAGGCTCTTCTCCACATTTTCGTTTACTGATTTGTTGTCCAATGAGAGTTTTTAAAGGAACTTGTCTCGCTGCCAGACAGGACATTGGCCGTTCCAGTTTTCCAATGTCCCACAACACATCTGGTAAATGCAAATGCACCATCATGTAACTTGACACCTTTTGTCACCATCGGTCAGGAGATCAGTCCAAAATCAGATACTGGGTATTGACTGACATCTATATTTATCGGCAAAGAACATCCAAAACTCCAACAATTTTTTTTTAAGGAATGACTTTCGTTCAAGAGATTGTGGTATATCCCCTATGGGGACTGAGTAGAGTAAAAACCCGAATATAAGAACCAAGTGATATAAGAACCTACAGGCTGAAATTTGGCATTTAAATACCCAAAAATATAAGAACCTGTTCAACCTGGCAAAGAAAAATAGATTCTTATACAAAAACAATCACTCCAATTTTGATGGTGAAAATTCTGAATTTTAATTGTGTGACAAAAAGTTATTGTGTATATGTTTTCTTTGATTTACATTTGTTTGGATTTTCACTAGAAATATGTTTTCCATAAAGCTACAGTGCAGTATAGACGATTTATAGATGATTTCTGCCAATGGTTACACTATGACAACCTCTGAAAAATAAGAACCTATTAAGAACCTAATCAGCCTGAATTGTGAAAAACTACCCTAAAATATAAGATTGAATAGTGGATTGTGCTTGTGTGAAGTAAGCCTAACTACTGTGGAAATTGGTGGTAAATCCAATCAGTACACCTGAGTCAGACAAAACAGGATTTGTTGATCACATATTTTCGCTTTTAATTATCCTGCATGCTCCCAGTTGGATTTCATAAATGTGCAGTTCTAGGAAAAATCCATACCCACCACATGGAAGCTGTCATTGGAAATTCCTAAGGGGTAGGGGGTCTTGAAAGTAAAAATTTTAGAAGCAAAGTATGAAGTTAAACTGGAATTTCCTGAGGAGACGGGGGGTGCAAAACAAAAAACCTTCCGTGGGGGGATTATGGATATTATCTGGAACTGCACAAAGTCATACAGTTAGCCAAATGAATGACTTCAGCTTCTTGACAAATTATAGCGGCAACCATTTAAGGACATCCAAAAATGGAGGCCTGCGGGAAATTTGAAGGCAAAATAGCCCAATTATCATATCCAATTTTTGCACTCCTAAATTTTTCTTTCCACTTCTTGGAATAATTTTTATTTCCAAAAATTTGATGTCAATCGATTATTCAGCAGAGGCCTTGCATCTAAAGAAGCCTAGGGATTTTCAGTGTCTTGACTGAACGAGTCCTCGCCGGCAAACCATATTTTCACGTAGTACAACTTTATATCTTGCTTTTCCACATTTACTAACTTTGTTGCTTTCATTTAACAGATTACTGCTGTGATCCTATGTGAAAATATTGCTGTTCAGTTTGTTTCCTGACTGACGGACCAATCAGCTTTAATCTAGTTTTTAAACCTCTTTCAGGATGGTTCTATTAACCATATCCTTGTTTATTATCTTAGAACATGTAGCACATGCTAGGCATGTTTGTCCAGTGCAGGAATCTCCTCCACATATAAACTCACCTATAGTAAACTTTCTTCCATGAAAATCCCTTTTACCCTTCTTACTGCCCCTGGGTCTCCAAGGATGCTGTGCTCTGTTCCCATCATGGCTTTGCAGCTCAGATGATACAGCAAAATGGCCACTTGGAGTTATGAGAGCCTGTTGGTGCCTTGGAATGGCTCAGATATAAGCTGATTGGTCAGTCTGTCATGCCAGTGAGCACATAGAAAACGCTTGAGACATTGCCTTAACTCGTCTCCCCAAGGAATTTCCACCAATTTGAAATAAATGGTCGAAACTGACTTCTCGAATAAAATTTAAGTTCATATATTTTTATATTTGTACTGTAAGGTTTAATTAACGTTTTCTACTCAGCCAGGAGAATTTTCTGGAGTTGTCCCCAATGCTTTAGTTTACAACTGTAGTTTAGTAAGATGAGACTTAAACATGTACAGGGTAATAAAACGTTATTTTCACATTCAAAGTATTTAATTAAAATTATATAATTAATTTTGTCCGACCCTGCTAGCAGAGGTTTCTTTCTGGCAAATCTTTGCATCTCTAGTATTTCACATAGTCGGCTTGTTTACTTTGTACAAGCTCAAAGACTTGCCAGAAAGAAACCTCTTCTGGCAGGGAAATTTTTTGTCAAAACCGAACTGGACTCTCTCTGCCATTTACCATATAAGGTAATAACCCCACGCAAATTTGCGTGTATCCGCGCGGGTTTATGACGTGTAGGATGGCACAATTTTTTCCTAAAAATCTATTTTTCGGTACAACAGTTATGGGGTTGCGTGGACCCCACGCTTACAGTCTCCATCCCTGATTATGGCCGGCTCATGCTATTGCGTTGAACGAAACGACTTTTTTATGTGACTTTGACTTGGAATGAAACGACCGGATACCGTGTCTCTTATTCCAACATTAATGATCATAATTCTCCCCGTGTTGAGACCAGTTTTGATGTCATATTCTTCAGATATGCTAAGTTGGTCATTTCAGGACTTTCAGAGGTTCTCAGTGACAAACAGCGGTTTTTTGGACAACGAGCTCCACTTTGCTCTCAAGGAATGGAGGCAATATCAACTGGAGCCCCGTTTTGGCCGGGATTGGTGTAAAGAAAACGTCCAACCTTGAACAGACGTGGCTTGGCTGACCGCTTTGGTGAACGATGTCTTTGTTTTGCCAGCTTTGGTTCTAGGCAAAGTCTATTAGCACATTTTCGTGCCAGAAAAATATGATTGGGTTTATTTCGGACTCTGTGACCGAACGGGATGTAGGCTGGCAGACTCGTGTGGTCGAGGAAATTGACTGCAACTGGCTGGAAATAAAAATAGGGGGACAGAGAAACTGTGGTTTTCTTGGCAGACCCCGTGGACTCAGGATCAAGGGGACTCATACCAAATATTTTCACGCGTGGAGTTACACTCAGTTTTCCTTGATAATTTACTGGTATGTTGAAACTGAAATGACATGTTGGTGACCAACATTGATGAACTGTTTGACAATCCAGATGACTTTGCTGCAGCCTCTTCACGACCTGGTGTCCTGGATCTATGCTTTAATGCAGGACTTCTGGTGTTTAGACCAGATTCCAGCTATCACAGAGAAATAATGAAGCTCTGGTGGGACACCACAGAAAAAGACACTTGCCCAAATGATCAAGTATTGCTGTTGCAATACTATGTTGATGCTGGAAACTGGAAAGTTTTATCTTACACGTATAAGGCCCATGAAGTCCTTTCACTACCGGTAATTGCTTGCTGCACCCCACCAAAGCAATGGTCCGCAAACTGTCTACGAAGCCGAAAAGAGGTGAGTGATTTTAATGGCCGACCAATCCTACAATGTAACTGTTGATGATGTGGTTTGAGTTTTCTGGAAGAATTTCTATGAAATGATAGAATGGGATAGAAGCTGGGCCATAGATTTTACTACTTTGGTTTGTCAGTGAGGTCCATTGTGAAGGAAGCAGGTCCAAATAATTGACACAATTTTTTTGTCTTATTTTTACTCGAGTTGTTTATCTCGACCGCCTTGATCTATTTTGGGTTTGTTACAACCCGCAAAAGCAAACCATGATGTCATCACAAACGTTACTTATAGAAACAACAACTGGCGCGACTATACACGGCTCGTGGACAGTGGAAACTTTTAGGCTACCGATAATTTGGAAAACAACGAGTGTGACGTGTCCCTCCTTGGTAGTGATGACTGTGCCGTGATTTGTCTCTGATGCTCCCGCGGGATTTGATAATCGAATTGAAAAATTCGCCACGGCACAGTCATCACTACTTGTCTACAAGTGAAAGCGCTTGGAAGGCAAATTTTCTTATAGGTTCGGTCCACGTCAGACTCGATTGTAAAACCGCGAAATGCTTTCAAAACCAGGGCGAGCAAAAAATCCGGACAAATCCGAGCGAAATCGAAAACCGGGCTAGAATTCGACATAAGTCGGTTATGCTCTCAGACCTTCAATTACTAGTTCGGATGCTCTACCACTGAGCTACAAGGGACTCATGGGAGCTAAGGCCATTAAACTAGTTTCATCATAGGACAAACATCCTGCATACTGCTAGGATTTGAATGTCAACGTGTGGCAGTTTTCCCGCGCTTCAGCAACCCAGGCCAGGTGGGAGGTTGGCTTGCGTACGAGCAATTGGCAAAAAAAGCAAAAAGCAAAGTTATTACTTTGGCCAATCACAGCAGACGCAAACAATGCAGTGAACCAATCAGAATTCGAAGCAAGTGCATGTAACTGGCCTCAACCGCGGGAAAACGCTTGCGAGCGGTTGGTTTGGGTTTTGCTTCTTAATGGTTGAGAAAGTAACGCGAGTGTGTTAACCAATCAGGAAACGTAGTAAAGCAAACCAAAGCAAACGCGAATTACTTTCGAAACGCAATTTAAAAACGTTCTAAATAAGATTTAGAATCAAAAGGATTGATGACCCTTTGAGTTCAAAGGCTCTTTTGTGATTTTTATATTGAGTTTTATACATTCTCTTAGATTCTAAACTTGATTTCCTTTGCATTCTTTTGCATTGTTTAATTTAGATTCTATTACTTCACCAGTTAGTTAGAAGTTGTATGGTAAACAGAGAAATTTAAAACCCTCATTAATGGTAGTTTTCTATTAGAACAGTGATCTTTCAGTTTTGTAACAACATACATTTCGGAATTCTGAACACTGGGACCTCATTAATTTTTCAACTCCATTATTTTAACAGATTCTGTCAATAATCAAAGCGAAAATGGAAAAAGAGAAAATGCAGCAAGGTGGGCAATTCAGTTGGTTTAGTTTGAGCTGGTTTAGCAAAATCATTAGCTATGGAAAGCAATAGGTTGCAGCTTTCTCGTACCCGAAACGCGATGAAAAAAATGTATGCGAAGGTCCTGTGAGGCACTCGTGAAGACGATTTTCGTTTTCGTCCAAAGGCCCATAAAGAAGAACACATACTATTTCAGTCTATTTCGGCTCATTGCAAGGGTTGAGACCAAATGCTTTTACAAGTTAGTGTCCCATTGTAAGCTTAGGAAATGTGGTTCGATTTCAAATGTAGCGGTCCCTACAAATTCGGTGAAAGATTTCTACATTGCGTGACGATATAAAAGAGCAAAGGGGTTATTTTCTAAAGAAACTTTGTTGCTGCGTCGTAAGGAATAGACCCGGGGGGGGGGGGGGTACTAAAAAAAAATTAATACGGGGAGGCTCCGCCCCGAGGTCCGACACCTTACCTTTTTATATACTTTTTTTTGGCAGAAAAGGTACCCCTTTCGTATACCTTCCATTGACAAATTGTACCCCTTTCGTATACCTTCCATTGGAAAATAATGAAAGGCCCTTTTAAATACCTAAATGACAGATTTCCCTACCCTTTCATATAACTGAAGCGTGAAAAAGGTACCCCTTTCGGGGGGAGCCTCCCCGTATAGGCCATTATAGGGAGTACTCCCTGGGGGGTTTAGAAACGAATGTTTTGTTTTGTCAGCAGCGTTGATGAGGAAACTGGCCACCTTTGTCGTGCGGAATTCAGTTACCAGTCAACGTTTACGTGGAAAGAAACGATCGACCAACGAACCTCCCGAATCCCCCCCCCCCCCCCCCCATAACTAGTTTTTCAACGTTTCGCCTGTTCGATTCACTAATTACATGTAAAAACAGAATATATGCAGCATGTATAAGAAGGCATATTTATCGGCTATTATTATCGCCTTGCCCCTTTCTCCGTCTACCCCATTGCTACAAATAGTTTTGGTATTATACTCTGAAAAACAGTTTCCCTATTTTCCCTTTTACTCCCTACGTACACAATAGAATGCTTTTGTCGAGGGACTATTGGCTTATAGTTGCCCCACGGAAATTTGATGGTCTTAAAACTCGCACACGCACACAAGACCTCGACAAATATTTGTTTTAAGACCATCGAATTCCAAAGGGGCAACTATCAGACCAATTGTTCCTTGAGAGGAACACTCCATTGGTTTATTGTTGACTACTAAAAAAAATTCTTCCGCACAAAAGTCACGGAGACTGGCTTTTCGAATAGTTTACGCCCACCAATTTGACGTGGAAAGGTTGAAATGAAAAAGTCCACTGAACAACTTACAGGAAAAAATGCAATGAAAACATTTCATGAATTTCTGTTTGTTCATGTATACTATTGGAAGAATAAATGGGAGTTTTTTCACAGACGAGTGCTGCTCAACTGGACATTTTCGCCGGATGAATACTGAACACTGATAGTGTCTCTCCACTGTTGAACATTGTCACGTCACGATATCAATTTGAACCAATCAGACTCGGAGAAAATTTGGTGGTGAACTGTAGTTCACTATACAGTATAAGGGAATTAAATAATTTAAATATAGACTTTCATTTCCTTATTTAGATACGTAGAAAATTGTGAAAGATTATGAGAAATCAAGAGTAACGCACAGCCAGGACCTTATGAAGTTACAAAATGTAGGGAATTGTTAATGATTGATTGATTGATTGATCGATCGAGCGAGCGAGTGAGTGACAACGTTCCATTTTTTTTAAAAAGAGAAAGTCCATGTTAATACTGATACATGTATGTCTTTTCTT
Organism: Pavona decussata; assembly: GCF_977016875.1. Classification (NCBI taxonomy): domain Eukaryota; kingdom Metazoa; phylum Cnidaria; class Anthozoa; order Scleractinia; family Agariciidae; genus Pavona; species Pavona decussata. The sequence goes on from NW_028145610.1 coordinate 377,058, forward strand.
GTATAATTTGCAGGTAGGTAGTACTGTAAGTTTTCCTTCTCATCAGTTTGCAGCTGATTACACCTCAACCCTATTTTCTGGAGTGAGCTTACACACGGTGAGTCTGCAGATTTTCTTAAGAAATATTGCTGCATTAACGGGGTTCTTTTATAAGGAAATGTATGGGTATTTTGCCGGGACAAAAAAGTGTCCATAATAATAAGGTGGCCGTATGGCAGGGTTCCATCATTCTGTGCCCATTTCGCGCGTGTAGTACATTGGAACACGGTTTACATACTATATCATTAAGCGTAACAGTCCAACATCTTTTTGTTTCATTTCATTTCATGTTAAACCAGACACGAACCTATTCAAGGTCAAAACAGTTTGAATCTCCCGCTGCTGTTCGGGGAAACCAAAGGTCATCAGAAGTTCACTGTTCGTTACGCGCTCCAAGGACTTGATCCTTCCAGCTGAAGTCGCTCTCATGAAAATGAGATTTCTAAATCCAATCTGGGTGGATTGTTCCGTTTGACTGAGGGAAATGCAAGACCTACTTCTGCCACACCCATAACAGTTCGACTGAAAGATTTATTCGATCCCTTGTGTAGCAACAACGCAAATTCTGCCGGACATCGTGTCACGCATTCTGACGTGACCTCAATTACTGGACTCGAAAAGGGAACGAACGATACAGTCGCATATTCGCCACATCTTAAAGGGAACCTCCACTCTAACAACAAATTGACGGGTAAGCGTTGGAAATAGTGTCTAAATTCTAAATATTTGTCTAAAACGTAGAAATGACATTCAAGTGTGTTAATAATTAGATATGATTATCGACAACTTTCGCTTTTAAGGTCATTCCCTTGTTTTGCCGTGCGCAACTCTACTGCGCAAAATGGCAAAATAAAAAATTTACGCTCATTTCTAGCTAACTACTGAGTATCACTCAATCTGACTTGCATCTAAGAACAAAATTCTTAATTTGCAGTTTGCGTGAAAATTAAGGTGTTTTCATAAGACTCGCCCCAGTCCCTTCGCGGAGAAACCAATTTTGAAGCTCGATTTACCACTGCTTTGTGAAATATCTGCAAAACCAACCCGGTGAACCTATTTTCTCTTTTCAGATTTCTAACCACAATATCGTTTACTAACTACCGTGAAAATTTAAGGAAAATCCTAGTGTTAGAAATATCAAATTTTGCACCTAATCTCTAGCCAATGGACATTTTGGTCTAGCTTCAGAAGTAAGGAATTAGATTATTTTGTTGAATATCTCAGTAGTACTGGCTAGGAATAGTTTTCAAACAGATTTCACATTTGAAAATGATTTATGAACAAGGAATTATTCTATGAAATGAGCCGTTAACTGTTCTCTTCAGAAAATAATTCCTGTTTTTGGCAAATGCTCTATTACAGTCCTTTTTGTCCAAACATGCAGAAATTAACATATTTCAATGCTTCGTTGCTGAAGAACAAGCATGGGGACCCCCTCTTTTTATTTCATTTTTGCAGTTTATATATAGTGAGCCACACATGGGCAAAGTTTGGAAAAAATCTGAGTGTAGGTTCTATTTTAGGGGAATGACCTTAAATTTCCTGGGGGCAGCCATTTTGAATTTGATGACGTGTAATGGTTGCCGCTATTGTTATTCAGCAGAAGTTCTTTTGTGTAAAACAATTGAGCAACCTTATTACGTCATGAAATCCAAGATGGTGGTGCGCGGGAAATTTAAATACGAAAATAGCCGATAATCAAATTATGTTTTTTCCGACACTGAAATATTATTTCCATGGTTTCCAATGAAATTTCAAAGAAAATTGTATTTTCAATAATGTAACGTTAACATGTTTCGAGAGTGGAGGTTTCCTTTAAAAGTAATGAAAGCAGTCTGGTTTGTCCCCTAGGTAACGCTTCGGATGTTAATACTGCCAAACCTGTGAATACTGGTTTTACAGGTTCTATCCAATGTGCAGTGAACCCTTCAAGCGGCTCAGTCTTTTGGTGATTTGGATAGTTTGTAACGCAACAGACCAACACAATCAAATGTCACGCTACCTGGAAATGCATTTCCATGGGCAAATCCTTATGGTTCTACTTTTCCCAGCGGACATCAAGCATTAACGGCGAAGAAATTGTTCTTCGATTTGTGGTTTCATCAACCCGATGAGCGGGCAGATCTCAAATTAACTTTTAATCCGCGGACTTTCTTGGTAATGTTCGAGTGCTTCTAGGAATACAACACACAAATAATAACAGTTTTGATTGTGAATTTGTACTGAAATACTATTCTAATAGACCGATTTTTTTGTATTCCGAACAGTTCTTGCAAAATTTTTGAAAACGTGCTCCGATTAATTCGCTTCAAAATCGCTTGCAAGCCCCCTCGTGGCGATAATTATACGCTTTTGTTTCTTAGGGCTGTTAAAAGACCTATCTGAATACATTTTTATTTAGGAAAGCTTTTTGTGTGTTTTTCTATTTTTATTGATGAAACGTGGCAACTGGGCGTCATCTTATATAAACAAACACGTCCTCGCAACTATCGGATGAAGTTCGCCCAGACAGAGGCCGCCAACCTCGTTCCCAGGGTCTTACCTCTTCACGTTCCCGGGAGCGAGAGAGGGACGTGAAGAGGAGAGACCCTGGTAACGAGGTTGAGAAGCCGCAATAAATTTCATTCGGGTTAAGTTTGAAATACGATTTCTGTTGTGTAAACATCATAAAGTGTCCAACTTTGTTTTGGAGTATACTTCTAATAACAACCCTGCAAAATATCCTCAGATCGTGGGGGGTTTTGTCACGTGACACACTTAATTTTCGTCTTCGCTTCACTTTTTCTGGGATTAAATATGGTATTACCCAGCAGACAAATTTTATCTTGGAAATGTGTAGCCGGAAATACGAAAATCACTTGTGTCACGTGACAAAATACTCCACATTAAAGAAGTATTTTGCAGTGTGTCCCAGAGTCTTCGCCGCCGTCTGGGAACGAGGCTGATCAGGGGCACACAATATTTTATTTTGGTGAATATAAAATTATGTTCGAAAGGACTAATTATATTGTAACCTAAAACTTAAGGAACATGGAAAGATTGATTCTCTTTCTTTTCGAGAATATCAAAGAGGGTCGTTAAAAGATCGAAATATGGTCAGTTAGCATTCCCTAAAATTTTCTGCTACTGGAAATCTCAGCTAAACAATCCAAACAGATCAAATTGTGTTAGAGTACACAAATATCCCTTCAGCAAATTAAGCCCGAAAACGACCTCTAAAAACAAAAAGCGATAGTTGAAGTCAAAGTCAGTTTCCTAAATGTGATGGTTGGGTGCCTTTGATTGATTTTCCATTTATATTGTATTGTACTCTACCTTCTGAGTCTTCCTTTGCTGCAAAAGTCTGGTAAAAAGTCTGAATGGATCAGTGTGTTCATTTAAATGAAAGTAACCGGAGCAACACAGATTATGTGGTGTTGCTTATTATATTGAGATGTGTTAACTTTTGATCGACAACTCGGGGAATATATAGAACTTGAATATTTTCCTTTTATTAACTTAGCGAACAAAGGTTTGCAAGTGACACTTAAACAGTCAAAGGTAGCTTTTAAGATGTTTATTTATTTTCCCATCACCTTACAGTTTCGTTCAGCAAAGGAGAGTTTCCATTACATTCCACTTCAGCACAAATCCGATGCTGGTTTTCCCATAACCAATAATTCAATTCGCAAGAAAGCGGTTTTGTTGATGCCTGCTTGTTTTTTCAACTCGGTTTCATTTTTCCCGTTATTTGGTGATTTTACAGATTTCGAAACTCCAGCGACGATCCCTAGAAACAAGGAAAATTGTGTTACAGAAAACTCTGGTAAAAAGCCGTAATAAAGAAGGAGCCCCTGCTATCTTAGAACTACTTAATACGAAATAAACAAATAAATAAATAAGTAAAAAAAAAACAAATTCAGAAAAAATGTACGTATTACAGGAACCTTACAAAAGCTGGCGTTATTTCTAGTTTATAAAATAATTTGCTGAGGACAAGCATTGCCCATAAATGCTGGATAGTATGAGGAATATGAAATCATGGAGTATGCGCCCAACTAAAATTTTGATTGAGACAGTAGTGCGCCATTTATCTGATGATGATGGATGGTATTTAAGCCCGAGAGTTAACTTAATAATTCTTTCTAAGCACCAGCCTTTGCACCTTAATGAAAACTGTTTAAAAAGCCATAAGAGATGCAGATGAAATACTCTGATGAAACAAAACAAAAATACTACAAATAGAAAGTTCATTATATCAGTACTGTAATAACCCTGGTTGATGTGAGTAAAATCACAGAAAAACGGCACTACAACGTTTGTGCCTGGCTACATAGGCTTATGCAAAAATGGCTGACATTTTAATTTTCTTTTGTCTGCATTCAAATTAGCACTGCTAGCCTCGTTCAAGGTAAAACTGATCCTTTTGATTTTTGAACTCAAGAACGAGGTTAGTAAGGCTAACTTGAACGCAAACAAAAGTCAGCCATTTTGCATAGGGTCTATTAGCTTAACATTAGTATGGTGGACTGTACGTTGAATGAATAAAATAAAAGCTTAGACTTTTATACTTACTCATAGTGGTTGTCATGGTAACTGTTGACTCCCACCAGGTAATAGCCGGAAGGGACCCTGTAGTTCACTTCCTGGTCCCAGCCGTTGAGGTACCCGGTATGTTTGCAGGTGTGCGAATGATAACCAGGCACATGACAACAACGGAAGGCATACCTAAAAAGAAAGAGAGGAAGGGAAAACTGAAGACCAAACACATAAGTTGTTAGTCTGATTAGGCCTTCAATCAGTAACACAACCTGTTTCGGATAACTTTTGATTTAAGGTGATTCCGCTGAAAAAGAAGGAGTATTTAAAATTGGCTAAGACTTGGTCCAGTTCATGACTATGTTATGAGCATTACAAAAATGCAATAAAAAATGGGGGTCACCGTGCTCGTTTTTGTGCAACCTGGATGGCTATTATAGTAAATAGATGACCCACGAGGTTTATATTAGGAACACTAGTAATAAGAAAAGGGAACTATCATTTCTAGAAAAAATAATTTCTTGCATTAAGATATAGAAGCAGTTCAACAAAATTTACTTTAATCTTACACAACAAACTATTTTCATTGAACTGGAGTTAAAATTATGAAAGAAATTAAAGATTTTGCTGCGTGTGCACGTAAACAGCAGTACCTAAATACGTGCTTTTTAAAGCATTCAAATAAAAATATCTTAAAGTAGAGTATTAAACTTTTCCTTAAATCGCGATATATAGTGGTCAACCGTATGACATTTAAATTGATGCATTAAAAAATGGGGGTCACCGTGCTCGTTTAGAAAAAAAGGACCATTTATTTTCCTGCCGAGTTTAACCTCAAGGAAATCCCGTAATGTTGTGCGCGCGCGCGCTCGTGCGCGCACTAAATGACGCATAAAATTATGCGCAGCAGGGATGCGCAATGCAATTCGATGGAATCACCTTAATAGCTAAGAGTAAAACTGTACCTGCTTCATTTGTTTGTGATGTTCCACTACAATCATGCTCCTCTATAGCTATTTAAGGATAAGATCCTTAGGTATGATTATTCAAATGAAACTACTGCATAGTACCACCTTGTTGTCGCTGTGAACCTCATAATGAAAGCAAGGCTGAGTGCAAAGCTTTTCATATGAAAATTGGTTTTGTCTGCATATCAATAAAACCTAAGTTTCTCATTAAAACTTTGCACTTAGCCTCGCTTTCATAATGACGTTGAAAGCAACTCGGAAATGGCCTATTAACGACGCAAAATTTAACATCCTGCCGTGAAATCCTTAATTCTAATGTCATGATAATGTGTCCTTTGTCTTTGTCCTACACTTAAGTTTCGATGTTCACACTTCTTCGTCGTAATCAATGTGCCTACTTTCTGCAGTTCCTAAAACATATCCTTGGTGCAGTCAAAAAGTTGTGCTTTATTTCAAACTTGTTCAGTTCAGTTTCGTTTTGTTCGTTTCAGGTTCTATTTAGCGTCTGTTTAGTGCTAGGTAAAATTAAAATCTGCTGTGCCAATTTTGAGACTACCAGTTTGTTAACCCCTTAAACCCTAACAGTGATCAGCATTAAATTTCTCCTTGAAAAATCAAGGCTTTTTCAACCCTGAGGTCATGAGAATTAGGGATGCGATCACCCAAGGTGAATTTTCTTGATATTTTAGTAACTTCTTCCAATTACTTTTATCAGAAAAGTATGGGAACAAGATGGGAGAATTTGTTCTGTGATATTAGGGGTTAAAGGGTTAAAGAAATAGGGGTCAGCATTTGGAAAATTTTTTTCCCAAATCGTGAAATTTAGGTCCTGAGAAATTTAGTAACAGTAACGTTTCGGTAAATACTATGCTTAACAAACAAATGATGGCTGATATAACTTTTGAGGTTGTGGTCTTCACCATGAGGGTGTGGTTACTCAAATAAAAGCTCAGCATTGAGCAATACTTTCCTTTTCTGCCGTTAGTTAGGTTGCACAAAGTACTGAGCCTTAGAATGATATCCTGACAAGGCCATCCCAATAAAAATGTTTCGTTTCCCATCACCCCGTCTCTTCTGATAGTGGGTCGGTCGGTCGGGCAAAAAAAAAAAAAAAGAAAGAAAAATGAACACTTGAGGGGGTCTGCTTCAATTCCCCCTCCCCCTTCCCCTGTAAAATAATTCCCTTCTTTGCCCACTCGTTACCTGCGGTCTTTATGGTGGCCGGAATACACGCTTTTGACTCCAGTAATAAAGCCATTGTGAGCGCACTTGAAGGTCAGTGGTCCATCGTAGTCGTTCTCATAGTTTGAGGGAGAACAGTAGCTCTCTTGGTAACGAATCGGACTATAAGCACACTGAAAGTAATATATCCGATCTTCCTTGCAGTTTCGGTGCTGACTGCGCCAGTGTGCCAGAAAGTAGCCTTGTGGATGAATTTTTGAGGTAAGAATTAGGATTACTTTGTACAGACAGTGCATAAAACTGTTTAATATATAAAATTATTTGATTGTTCACAGTCCCTATTTCACGAGTGATTGTCAGGATCGAACTGCCGCCATCTTGGTTTGTAATGAGAGCGCAACCTGGGGAGAGCTCCAAAACTACCGAGAGGGTTGGGAGCTGGTCCTTCTGCCCCATGCTACACAAAAATAATAAGGGACTGTGATTGAAAGGTCTGTTGAGCGATCTCTTTAAAAAAAATGGGGTAATCTAAAAAAATGATTTTCGCAAACAAATTATTTCGTTCATCTTCCATATACAGAACAAATTGCTGAACTGGTATTTATAACTTTCGTGATTGCAATGCAGAAAGATTCATTTGATACAAAAATAGATCATTTTGTTTTACATAATATGGGCGAGCAAACGAGTGGAAGACTGCAACGGAAACGAGAATGTCGTATGTGAGTGAGTGAGTGAGTTTGTGCCAGCTCAGAAGGATGGTAAGATAAGAAAGAGAGTTTATCAGCAGACTAGTGATTGAGTGTGTTTGTTCACGCCTTTAGTCAACAAAGTATTTTAACGCATGTGAGTGACTAACAGCAAAATTGTCAGTAAGACTGCTTAATCGCTTGTGCAACTGATTTCACACGTTAGTGTTTGCGTGTGTACATGGTCAAGTAAGGGTTAAGAGGGTAAAATGATAACATAATCTAGCAAAATTTATTCGCTGCTTACCATTGGGGCATCTGCTAGAGAAATACCACTGCCAATTGTTCACCCATGCGATTCCTCCTGGTTTACTTGAGCTGCAACGGCGACGTCTCCTTCGCCACCAAGGTGAGGCTTCGTTAGGAGGAAGGAGCAGTAATTCAAGAAACACCACCAACAGTAAAAACACAGCCAACTTCTTACTTTTCATAACGATCTGAAAAAGAAAAACGAAGAAAAGTTTTGTCGACTCAATAACAACAGCAATATTATCTGAATGCAAATTTAACTGGAAATATTTACTCAGTTTTGATCCAGTAGAAAATTAAAGTTGTCCCGCGTCAGTGAATTTCAATGTTATTTTCAGAGTATCGTTAAAAGTTCTTATCGATTAATAGCCAAAATTCCAAGAATTAAGATCCAAGACCTTCCTTACGTACAAATTGTTTCCAGCAAATTTGAATACGTACCATGGAGAGAAGATTCGTGGTAAATTAAAACCATTGCAACGTAACATAATGTAACATCATCGTCTCCGGATAATTAATTCAAAAATTCCACTGATTAATTCAAAAATTCAACTGACTGAGAACTTAGTAAAATAAGTTCTCAGTCTAAGATCAGGTCAGTAAAAGTTTATGGTCTGAAAAAAGAGCCGCCTTGAAATCTCGCGTCGTATGGTAAGGTTTAGTTTTGAAGATGTTAATCATCCCCAAAGAACCTCTACTAACCTTCAATTTTAAGGACTGAACGTCTCACTGATATCAGTCTGGGCAACTCGATCTTGACCAATGGGGTTCGAAATAGAGGCTTCAAATGATCCGTATTTATTGCCTCATACACTGTCAAATTCGTTATAGTGTCAACCTTTCTCAACCTTGTAACAAGCTCAAAACACGCTTGAGAGCTAACAAAATGTCAAATACCGTACATGCAGTCAAACACAGAACATGTTGAAATCTTACAATAGGCCTTATCACGGTTTCCGACGCCATTTTGACGATTGGGCAAACAGGGAAATGCATGGCAAGTTCAAAACACGACTTGAAGCTTTCTGGCACGGCTACAATCCCTTCAAATTTTTTTTCTTAAAATACTTTTCCTACCGCCAAAAGTTTCCACTTCATGAATTTTTTAGAAGCGATGTTTTTTGAAAATCATTTGACATCGGATTTCCATACAAACTCTGTTATTTCAAGACGTGTTTGCCTACTCGTCAAACTGGCGTCGAAAACCGTGAAGGCCAATTGCAATTTGTACTTCCTTCTCTCTCGAGCCAGTCTGCTTCCCGTCTTTCTTCTTTCGTCTTCTACTTATAAATTAACACTCACTCACTCACTCACTCACTCACTCACTCACTCACTCACTCACTCACTCTGTAATTACCACATTTCAGCCATATCTTCAAAATTACAGGATCAAAATGAAGTAAAGAGCATAAATTAAATGGACAAATTTAATGGAAATCATTATTGCAAATCCATGGATATTCAGGCCAGAAGTCGCTAAAATGTATGTTTTGATAATATTCGTAATTATATTTATAAAGAAGGTGCAACATTAACAGTCAGAAAAAAATACCCACCTTAAACTCATCAGATCGTGTAGTGTACGCTCTTGTGTACGACATGGTGCCTGACCTCCGCGGTCGCCGTCCGACTGTGGCAAAAAAGGATCAATCCTCAAGAATACAGTACGGTCCATTTCTCTAACCACGTTACAGCTAAGAGCAAACATAAGGTTGTTCCATTGTGAACTGAATACGGGACAAAAGCACAAATTAACTTAAAAAGGAAAAATTAACAAATGCAATTAAGTGAATAAGAAATAATTATTATTAATAACTACATCTTAGCGATCACATAAACCAGCAGGCCCACCCAATAGGGATTTTAGGAAACTACCGCGACAACGTCACGCCAAGAGTTACACAGTACTTCTTGATTATTCCAATTCGTTCAGCTTGTACAATGTGGCCAAAATATCCAGTAGCGGCAGAACTGGTGGGAACGGCGTTCAAGTTGAGACAGAGAATAAATAACGTCACCGTATTATGTTGTCACGTTTTCCACAAAACCTTCAGTTTGGTCATTTCGAGTTTTTGTTTGGCCGAGTACGGCGAAAAAATGTACCAAGATTGTAAACACGGCCTCCAAGAAAAGCAGCATTTATTGTTTTATTATTTTTTAACTTTTATAACCTTAGTTAGGTAGATAGATAGTTAGTTGATAATGATAATTATGTAGCTGATGTAAATATCGTGTATAAATAAAGTAGAAACCACTGAGTCTTTTCCTTGGATGATTACTTTTTTCGTCTGCGACTGAAAACACTAAAATTCATGAATTCACGAAGCTTGCAAATGAACTGATTAGGCAGTCAATAGCTACCCTCATGATCAAAGTAGGTGTTCGTTCTCAGTCTTTTTGCCTCAAAGACTTGCTACTCGAAGAATGCATGTCAGTAGTTTAACATCAATACGATTTAATTTGAAACTGTCTGTTTTCCAATTCCGGCTTTAAAATCACAACGTCAAGAAAAAGCCAAGACTGAATATTTCAGACAAAGGCGTTGTATTCCACGAAATATTTGCTCTCTTTATAAAATAGTAGCCAAAAAACTCACCAGCTTGTCCCAGTATTGCCATGGTAGCCTAATGTCGCTCAACAAAACGCAAAACAGCGACTTCTTCCTTTTACATTTTACTTCCTCGATTTCCCAGTAGCATTCAACTGAAACTCCATCTCTGGCATTTACCTTCAGTATTTTAATTTATACTTTGCATAATGAAGTTTTAGGACTGCAAAGAATAGGGAAATATTTTTCTCGACAAACAAAAGCTTCAACAACTAAATTCAAAGTAAACCCTTACTAGTCTAGTTGTTATAACGTCAATGCAATCAAGAAATTTCAGTCCTCGAAGTTAAAATAAATTTCAAGTCTTGAAATAAAAGCAAATCGTTGTAGACGGGTTCAAAACATACGATCTTCCTTTACATTTGTTTGTAAAAGCAAGAAACACAAATATGTTAATTTTTATCAGGAAATTCTGGATGACGTGTTCAGATATGAAGGAAGTTATAACTGATGGACTACGGCGCAAGTTTCGAATTCCTATTTCGGGCTTTTGTTGAAATTTCTTCTTAATTTACGGTCGCTAAAAAATGATATTCGTCTGCAGGACGTTTGGTATAGAGCCTCTAGAAAGGAATGACGGAGACTGACGGACTGATCAACTGATTCACCCAATGAGTTAAGAATATTTCAATAATATTCGTAATTATCAAATGAAGTGCGTTGCACGTACTTAAGTCGCGTCCTGTGTGAAGCCCCCGAAAACAAAATTGCAAATTTTTTCAATGACCAAGGCGCTAAGAACTCAGTACACAGTAAACTCTCGGTGGAGTGTCTGTTCGAATTGAGGCCCTAACCGTCTCAGACTGATTCGGATTAATTATGAAAAACCAGAGTTTTCTTTAGCTAGCGAGGTGTCCCCTCAACTATTCCTTTTGTTTTGAAACGGCAAACATGTCGCTTAGTTTGAAATGCGAATGAGGCAGCTAGCATTTTTGGAAAGCCAATAGTAGCTCGGAACTTCGGTAAATAAGCGCGATTCTAAATAAACAAACAGATGTACCAGCGCTACTCTTTACTTTAATTTAGCGGAATAGCCATTGTCTGAGCATAGGAATCAAACTTTAGGTTAATAAGGCCCGGTTCATACGTCGAACTTTACATGAGCCGAACCTAATACCTATTAAGGTCGACCCAAATAATTAAGTTCGGCAGTTGATTCAGACGTCGAACCTAACTGAAGTCGAACTTAATTAAAGCTAAGGTGAGAAAGTAGATTTTCGTGGTCAGCGGCTGTTGTTTTTACTCAGCAAGATTCAAAATGGCGGGAAAGATGAATTCTAACATAAAAGAAATTGTTTGGTAAAATAACAAAGATAGGCCAAACACGGCTCCTACTGGTCGAGATAGGAAGAATATCACCTTCAAAGCTTACGAGTACGTCTTGTTAAGATCTCTCTTTTCTGTACGAAAGCAAGGAAGGGGCTTTATAGATCTCCCTTAGCAGAGGCTGATTTTCTATCAAGTGTCATTTACAAGGAGCCATAATCAGGGATGGAGACCGTAACGAGATGCCATTTTGACTTGTGGGCTTGTCCCCATGTGTTGTACCAAAAAATCAATTTTTAAAAAAAAATTGCGCCATACGCGCGTGCGTGCACGCGTGTAAACGGCCCGGATCGCGCGTGGAGAAATTGAAATTTTTTTTCTACCCGTTCAAAATTTTAAAATTCTGCCAAGGAATATCTCCTCAGTGCCCACATTTAAGGAATTAGACTCTCACAAAAGAAAAGGTAACAATTGAAAGAAGACGGGAAAAGTTGGAATAAGCGGCCTATTGATCACATGACTCTCACAGTAAAGTCAAAAAGGCGCCAAAACGGTGGCGCTGCGTGCGTTGTTACTGTCGAATGAATGTAAAAAGCTTACACTCTACGGACATGTACTCAGACAGGTAAGGAATTTTTTATCTTAAGTGAATTTTTTCTCAGCTGCTTTACGTGTCACATATAAGGTAGCAGCAGTAGTTAGATATTTGCCGCTTTTGGAACACTTTTGAAAATTTCACTGAATTCATACCTGATTCAACAATGAACTCAAAAACCTAAATTTAGGTTTTTCAAAAACCTAAATTTTTATCCTCGTTTATGAAAAACCTAAATCCTCGCTTTCATAAATGACACCAAACTGATCCCCAACTCACAAACAATCATCCATTAAATCCATCCAACTCATGAATCGCTGATTTGAATGATGGAGAAAAAAACCGGTTATAACCGGTTTCGAAAAATTATGTAATCTAATTTATATGAACAACCAATTTGATCATAATGATAAAACATATTTTATTCATCCAACATTTCAAAACTATGCAGCATCTGCTGATGGTTATATTATCAATCGAAAAAGATTAGAACCCAGAAAAGGTTACTTATCTGAGAATGGTTATTATATATTTTCTGCGGGGTAATACAATACATGCCCAGCACATCGGTTCGTCTATGAAGCTGTAAATCAAACAATAATTCCACCTGGATTGCAAGTTAATCACATCAATTCCAACCGTCAAGACAATTTCATTGAAAATTTGCAATTGGTGACAGCCTCTGAAAATATGAAACACATGCACAAAGCCAGAAAAGCCTTTTTTAACAGCTCATACTCTGAAGAAGAATTACAAACAGTCAATAGATTAATGGAATTTCCACCAATGGAAGACAATGATTGTGAGTTTACACGCACAGAAAACAGGTTAATCAATAAGATGTATTACAGAATGTGTCACGATATGGACGACACTGATTTTCCACTTTACAGGGATTAATGATGTTGAATACAAGGCTAATTTAATCAACATTTTGTTTTGACTATGAATGATGTGGTTTTGGAAGACAGTTTTGACATGAATTTGAAAACCAAAGTCACTTAAAGACAAAACGCGTACCGAAGGGTATCCAAAATGAGTGGAACAAAAAAATTAGACAACGCATATGTGAATTTTTCTGCCAGTGAAAATTCAACAACGCAAATTCTGGCAACAAATACTGTTTTTCATGATGGAAAAACATACTATTGTCATCCAATTTATACAAATTATGGATGTTCAACTGATGGATATATTATTAATAGCAAAAGATTGACACCCAGAAAAGGAAGATTACGTTTAGATGGTTATTTGCAAACAAGTGTTTGTTCTAATGATTGTAAAATTAAAATTTATAAATCACATCGATTTATCTGGGAATCAATAAACCAACAAATCATTCCAGATAGATTACAAATACACCATATCAATAATGATAAACAAGACAATTGTATTGAAAATTTGGAACTTGTAACTCGACAACAAAATATGATATACGAAGGAAAAAATAGACTTGGTAAAAAAATATCCAAAAAACAAAATGTTCTAATTAAATGTGAAAAATTTTATTATCACCAAATTTATACAAACTTTGGAGCCAATAAATATGGTCAAATATATAACAAAAAAACCAAGAGATGTTCAATTGGAAATTTACTTCCATCTGGATATAGACAGATTCGGTCATCACAAATTGGATTACCTGAAAAACACTTTTATGTACATCGATTTGTTTATGAATGTATTAATGGTAATATTTCTGGTAAATTGCAAATCAATCACATTGACTCAAATAAACAAAACAATTGCATCAACAACCTTGAATTAATGACTCGATCAGAAAATGTTAAACATGCTCATGAAGCCAGGAAATACAAAACAAAGATTGAAATTAAAACTGAAAAACCAATTAAATCAATCAAAATGGACATTGAATTGGAGGAATCAGACGTTGAGTTTACTGAAGATGAGAAACAAAAAATTGATAAAAAATACAATGCAATGATGCAAAAAATCAATAAGGGTGATTATCCGTACAAGAAACAACTTCAAGAACATTTACCAGGAATGGAATTTTGGTAAATAATTAATAAAATATTGTGACAGTAATTTGACCTTAGATTTCATGAATAAAAATGGAATTTGAGGCCATGTTGCCACAAAAAATGAACAAGAAAACGTACTCGCCAGATGTACAACTGATATCTGGTATGAAGGTTGCTGGTAGTCAATCTTCATTAGCTAATCTACCACAAACTTTGAACGCATTCAATAAAAATAATCTATCTATAACATATATGAACAAATCTAATCTATCCAAATTAACGAAAGAACAGTTAATTGAATTATTACTTGAAAGTCAAAAACCTAGTAAAAAGACAACAGTTCCAATTCCAAAGCCTAGACAATCTGTCAAACAAATGGTAAAAGATTATGAGAATACAATCATCAAACCACCTGTTCAATTTAGAGATGGACCTCAACCTTTGCCGAGAAACAACATAATTCCACCTCCGATTCAATTTGCTGATAAACCCAAAGCTGCACCCAGAGTGAAAAAAGTATCATTTGATAATCAATTAATACCCAAAGCAGCACCAAGAATGAAGAAAATGGCTCCAGTTCCAACACAAAGAACCCAAATCACAGAAGTTGCAAGAGCATTCAAGGGATATACAAAATCTTATGAAGTTGGAATTAAAAATGAAACAGATCCTTTGATTCAAATGAGTTCAACCAGATTAGCTATTGCTCATTTTATGAAACAATTATTAAGTCAAATGAAAGGAATTAAATTTATTGAAACTTTGACAATTTATTTTGAACAACAAAAAGGAAACCAAACTGTCTCCAGAATTGGATATTTTAATAGTAAACCAAAAACAATAACTAATGCCAATGATTTTCAAGAATCTTTGGATGTTAATGTTGAACAAATTATGAATGATATTCACAAATGGATTAGTGAAGGTTCAGCTTGGATAATTAAATCAATCAATGGACATTACATCAATATTATCAAATATGAGCCTCTTACTGGAAGTTGTTACATTAAACTTCCAACTGAGCTACAACATAACAAACATGGATTAATCAATTTACAAAATAGAGACAATGAATGCTTTCGTTGGTGTCACATTAGACATTTGAATCCACGAAATGACAATCCACAAAGAATAAAAAAAACTGACAAATCATTTGTCAAACAATTGAATTATGATAACATTGAATTCCCAGTTTCCATCAAACAATACAACAAAATTGAAACCCAAAACAGTATTAACATCAATGTATTTGGTTATGAAAAAAAGCAGCCTTATCCAATTTATGTTTCCAAAGAAAAGTTTGATGATGTATTGAATTTGCTACTGATCTCAGAAGATGAAAACAAACATTACTGTCTTATCAAAGATTTTAACCGATTCATGTTTAGTAAAAATAAAACCCAACATAAGAAACATCTCTGTACGCATTGTTTGCAGTGTTTCTCAAAAGAAGAAATATTATCAAAACACAAAGAAATATGCATGGAAATCAATGGAAAACAAGCTATTAAAATGCCACCAATTGGTTCCAAAATAGAATTCACAAATTATAATAAACAAATGCAAGCGCCATTCGTGATATACGCAGATTTTGAAGCAATCACTGAGCCAATTCATGGTTGTAATCAATCTAACCAACAATCTTTTACTGAAGCTTATCAAAAACACACTGATTGTGGTTATGGATACAAAGTTGTTTGTTGCTATGATGACCAATATTCCAAACCAATAAAATATTATCGTGGAGAAAAAGCTGTTTACAAATTTATGCAAGCAATGCTTGCTGAAGTCAAATACTGCAGACAAACTATTAAATACAAATTCAATAAACCATTAGTTATGTCTCCAGAAGATGAAGACAAATTCCAAAAAGCAACATCTTGTCATATTTGTGGTAAAAAATACAAGAAAACAGATAAACGTGTCAGAGATCATTGTCATATTACTGGTGAATTCCGTGGCTCAGCCCATAATCAATGTAACAGGGATTTTACAATAACTGACAAAATCCCTGTAATATTTCATAATTTGAAAGGATATGATAGTCATTTTATAATGCAAGAAATTGGTAAAATTATTGAGACCAATTCTTATGTGGATAGAAAAGGTGAAACCAGACAACACAAAATTAATGTAATCCCAAATAATATGGAGAAATACATGGCCTTCATGTTGGGTTATAATTTAGTATTTATCGACAGTCTTCAGTTTATGAATCAATCATTGGCTAATCTTGTAAAGAATCTACCAGAAGATGCATACAAATATACCAATGAAGTCTTCAAAGGTGAAAAACTGCAATTAATGAAACAAAAAGGAGTTTATCCGTATGATTATATGAGTAATTTTGATAAATTCAATGATACTCAATTACCAACCAAAGATGAATTTTACAGTCAAATGAATAATACACATATTACTGATGAAGAATACAGTCATGCACAAAATGTTTGGAATACATTTCAATTGAAAACCATGGGCGAATACCATGATTTATATCTCAAATCTGATGTTTTATTGCTGGCTGATGTATTTGAAAATTTCAGGAAAACATGTTTGGAATATTATAGATTGGATCCATGTCATTATTTTACATCTCCGGGATTATCTTGGGATGCAATGTTGAAAATGACTGAAGTCAATTTGGAACTCATTACGGATATTGATATGTATCAATTTGTTGAAAAGGGCCTTCGTGGAGGAATCAGTTACATAGCCAATAGATACGGTAAAGCCAACAACAAATACATGCAAAATTGGAATCCCAATGAAACAAGTAAATATCTCATGTATTTGGATGCAAACAATCTCTATGGTTGGGCTATGTCACAATATCTTCCAACTGGGAATTTTAAATGGTTGAATAAACAACAAATAAAAAATATTAATTGGAAAACAGTTGACGCAGAAAACAAAACTGGATATTTATTGGAAGTTGATTTGGAATATCCTCATGAATTACATGACCTGCATAATGATTATCCATGTGGCGCTGAACAAATCAAAGTGACACAAGATATGCTGTCAGATTATTGTCAAAGAATTGCAGAAAAATTTGGAATCAAAAGTGGACAAGTCAATAAATTGATTCCAACATTGGGAAACAAAACAAAATATGTATTACATTATAGAAACTTACAATTATACCGTGAATTGGGACTCAAATTAACTAAAATTCACCGTGTTCTGTCATTTGACCAATCACCCTGGTTGAAGACATATATTGATTTCAATACTCGTCAAAGAACTAATGCAAAGAATGCTTTTGAGAAAGATTTCTTCAAATTAATGAATAACAGTGTCTTTGGTAAAACCATGGAGAATATCAGAAAACGGGAAGACATTAAACTGGTGACTAATGAGAAACAATTATCGAAACTGACTTCCAAACCAACATTCATCAATAGCAAAATATTTAATGAAAACTTGGTTGCAGTCCACAAAATCAAGGAATCATTGACTCTCAATCGACCAGCATACGTTGGTATGTGTATCCTTGATTTGAGTAAAACAGTCATGTATGACTTCCATTACAATTTCGTTAAAAACAAATATGGTAACAAAGCCAAATTATTGTTCACGGATACTGATAATTTGACATACGAAATTGAAGCCGAAGATGTGTATCAAGATTTTTGGAATAAAAAAGAAATGTTTGATAACTCGGATTATCCATCAAATCATCAATATTTTGATGCAACAAATAAAAAAGTTATTGGAAAATTCAAAGATGAAGCCGCTGGTGTACCCATTACTGAATTTGTGGGATTGAGATCCAAGATGTATTCATACATCAAAGATAACAACAATGGTGGAAAAACAGCCAAAGGAATAAAAAAAAATGTGATCAAAAATGATATAAATCATGATGATTACAAAGATGTTCTGTTTAATGAAAAACAATTATTCCACCAAATGAAGACAATCCGAAGTAACAATCATCAATTGGGTAGTTACACAATCAATAAGACATCGTTGTCATGTTTTGATGATAAACGATATTTGTATCCTGATGGAATACACTCATTGGCCTATGGTCATTATGCTATCCAATGATAGTATCAACTTGTAATCAAAACACGGTAATAAAATTTGTGATTTCAATATTTTAACAATTATTTGGTTTGTTTTTTGATAAATATTTGATTTCGAAACTTTGACTCATTCTTTGTGATGAGATATTTAATTTTAATGTTTTTGGTGAATATTTGGTTTCAAGACTTTGACTCATCTTTTGTGATGTGGTATTTGGTTTGTTTTTTGTCAAATATTTGATTTCGAGACTTTGTATCATCTTTTGTGGTTTCAATATTTTTGAAAACATTTTTGTGTAACTATAATATATAATATAATTATACAAAAATGAATTATAAAATGAAAAAAACAAAAGATGTTTCCAAGCAGGTGGATCCATCTATATGCCAATTCCTGCATTACCAAGATGTATGTGAATTTTGTGGATATCATGATGAATCCAAAGTTAATTTACAACCATCAATGCCTGATTGTTGTGAATCACAAAATTTGAGAAACATGGAATGTCAATTAACGTGTGTTGCTTGTGGACAGGTTGTTGGTGAAGAATACAAAACAGAATACATCAATTTTCATGCCAATTTGTTCAAAATATACAAGAAAACGGTGTATAATAGAAAATACCATTTGTCGCATACATTAGATCAAATTATTTTGAAAAACAAAGTTGAAATCAGTTGTTCAACCAATTTCAAAATTCATAAAATATTCGTTGAAAAAATCGCCACAAATCAATGGCAAACGAAAGAGAATAATCAGTTTGAAATATCTTTTGCATAGAATATTGCAATTTATGAAAATTGATTCTTCCCAAATTGAGTTGACAAAATCCAAAAAAACAATGAAATTATACAATGTTTATTGGGATAAAATTATGGACATTATTGGCCCCCAAATCATGCACATTATTAATCATACATAAGTGAATATCTGATATTTTTTATCATATTTGTCACCCCATTTATCGACAATCGGCGAATTATCCAAAATGAAATCATCATTTTGAGTAAGCTTGTTTGTCAAATCATCTCTATCAAAATGTCTATTTCTCATTATTTCTTTTATTTCATTTAATAAATGTCCGTAAGTTTGAAAAGCATATTGACATTGATACAACCTTGTTTCAATATTTTTATGCTTCATATAAGCTTGAATTACGACAGAAACTGATGATATTGCCAATAATGAAGCTCCACTGGTTGCAATTGATGATGCAATACCACCAGTTGCAAACACAATGGATGAAATATTACCAGCAAACTCCCATTTTTTTAATCTTTTGTATGCACTTTTGTACATCCACATCTTTTTGTGATATGACATGTAATAAGCTTCAATTCATCAATTTCTTCATTTGATAATCGATTTGAAATATGATTGAAATCAATTATTAATTTCTTCTTTTGTTTTGAATTGTTTTGCATATATTATATGGTTATCTTATTTTTGATGCAATAATAGAGGCCAGTTATTTGACCCAAAAACATGCATTTTTTCATCCAATTGAATGTTTTTTTCTCATTAATGGTGTACATGTATCCTTTGTCACGATGATATTTGTTGTAAAATTGACCATAAGCATCATGCAATATTCCATGAGACCTGATATATGGTTGCCAACCAAATAATCGATGGAGAATAGCTGTTAACCATCCATCTCCAGGTCCAATTAATCCGATTCCATCATGAATTAACTCTTTGTTAACTTCATCAGGTAAACCTGTGTTGTAATATTTTTCATGCAAATATGTGAATATTACGATACTTTTTATCTTGCATTCCTGTCTGGGCAATATTGGAAGACTCAATTTACGGTGAAAATCTATCATTGATGTTCGAATGTGTTCTTGCAATTCTGACAATTCTTTCATTATACAATTTGATTACAATATTTTTATTTAGTTACTTTATAAAATAAAGTAACGGAGTCCACGACCTAGTGGTCATTATTGTCAGGTAATTGTATCCTAATATATTCAACAAAATACTTCATTGTCCAATCAGATGGATGATTGTTGAAGTAGCAATAATAGTTTTCAAATGACACATCAAAGAAGAATTCCAATTGATCAAATGATGATGACACCAAATCGGATTTGGAATGATGATATCTGTCATTTCTCCTGATATATGTGTTTGTCACAATAATCTCTTGCAATGTATTGATTCCTTTAATGTCATCTTTACTCAATAATTTTATCCATGTGTAATTTGTTTTTGGTATTGTACCACTTTTTCTTCCTATTCTCATTGCAACTTGATTGTTGAGAAACGTTACAGCTTCCTGAGCTTGTTGAGCTTTAAACTGAGCCAGAGCTTGTTGTATTTGTGTTTCAACATATGGTTTGATGATGTCCTCATTGTTGTTAATTAATTGTTGGAGTGAAATTGCATGATTTGAATTAACTCCATCTTTTATCACCAAATGTCTGTTTTCTGTATCCAAATGACCATCATCATTCAGATGTATTGGTTCTCTATATTTGAATCCATCTGGTAAATTTTCATAAGTGACTGTAAATTCAATTTTATTTCCATTTTCATCAAGAATATGGTTTCCATTTTCATCTTCAATGTATGGCATTATATTAATAGTGTTGATAAATAAATTTCAAAAGTTCCTGTGACTTCTCTGTTTATAATTGGAGAAGTAAACCCTGAAATTCTTTTAAAAATCCCCATTTGAATTATCATGGGTTTGATTGTTGTATTTGTAGTTACAAAATTTCTCCCAATTTTCATATTAAATTGTATTAAATGGGAAAATAAAGTTTTACTGTTAGCAATGGCGACAAAAGAAACTTGGTATTGATTTTTTGTATTAATTACAATATTTTTTATTTTAACCGGGCCTAATGTTCCAAATTTGTAACCATGTACATTTTCAAAAACTCCATTTTTTATGTCGCCGTTAACAACACTTGAAGTTTCAATATTTGACAACCAACTTTTATTGTCAGCATGATATCTTTCAAAAAAATCAGAGTATAATACTTTCAATTCAAAAGCTCCATTAACAGCAGTTCCTGCTCCAATGCTATCCATGATTGATATTGAACTAATACTGACAAATTTTGTTGATTTAGACAAAGCGAATGTATTGCTTCCACTTATTATGTTTCCAATTCTGTGGTATGTGTCAGTGTTGGTTGTTTCACCTTGTTTTTTCCCATTTTTCCATCAGCAGCGATTTGAAAATTATTTGTTGGATTTGTTCTTTGGAAAACACCACTGGCAATAGTTCCAGTGTATTTCGTTTTGAATAAGTTGGTAAAATAACCCAAATTCATTGCTTCAGAATCATATAACGGATTTATTAAACCAGAAATAATCTTATTATTCATATCCAAATTGACTTGCATCTCCATATCTCCATTTTTATATTCAAACATGACATTGTCCAAGCCATCATACACTCCTGGATAAACGCTATCTGACCAATCTTTGACACCGTAAACAACCAGATGACATTGTACTGGAGTCGCTGTAGCTGTTCCATGCATCGTCAAATAGATGTAATTTGGAGTTTGTTTGCTGTTGTTATTGAATTGAACCAATAGCTTGCTATAAGCAGTGAAATCACGCTGTACAGCTTTGTGAATGTATGCTTCAGAAGCATCACATGATAATTGAATATTAGTCATTTCTGGTGGGTAGAATTCAAACACAATTGTGTATGTTCCAATAGCAAGAGTATAAATATTGAAACCTATCCTTGATCTGTAATCATTACTTCCACTGTCTTTAATCAATGTGATATCATAAGCTTTTTTATTCTGATGTGGGGATTGATTGAAAGCAGCTATGCCATTCACTGTGATATTATATTCTGAACTGCTTTCATCGGTATCTGTAAGATATTTGAATTCATTTGTTTTATGGCTGCTGACAAGATGACTTTGCTCCAATTTGTCATCAAAATATTTTTTGGTAGTAGCATCATTATCATCAGTTGGTTGAGCCATATCTTTGATTTGTTTATTATTCATATCAAGGTTTCCAGTCATTGCAACACTTCCATCTTTTTTCAAATATACACTCAAATCACTTACAACAGATGGTATTTTAGCTATTTCTGTATTAACATATGCTTTAGTGGAAGCATCATTGGGATTGGAAGGATTTCCAAGAACGATTATTTTATGACCTCTCATATCTAATTCACCACCAAGAGCATTGGGTGTTAACCTGTTGAGAAAGTTATGATCAACGTAGTGTTTATTAACAGCATCGTTATCATCAGTTGGTTGAGCCATATCTTTGATTTTATGATTGTCCATATCGAGGTCACTATTGGAGACTTTTTGTAAATATTTAGTATCACAGAAACCTAAATTAACGACATCATATGTATTTTGTATATTGGCTCCAAGATTAGTAATTTGTTGATTACCCATATCCAGATTTCCAGTCATTTCAACAGTGCCATCTTTTTTCAAATATGTAGATAAATCAGGTGATGGTATTTTTTTAATCTCATCATCGACATATTTTTTATTCGCCGCTTGATCGTTATTATCAGGTTTTAAAACACTAATATCAAAAAATGTTTTCCGTCCAGTAATATGTTGTTCTGTTGATGTAACCATTATTTCGCTTTTAGCTCGTCCACCATGGCCATCAAAGTTTTTCAAATCTGGTATATTAAGATGAATGTTTCACAAGACTGATGCTCAGTCAATAATCGAACATCATTGGAGCTGCCAGCACCGTCTGGCGTGTCTTGTAGATAGATACTATTGGTATGAACACTACCAGTATTGCTGTAAATTACTGCTTTATCAGCTTGTACATTACCAGGAGCATTATCCAGCAATTGTATTTGGCTCTTTGTGACAACATCATTGGGATCAGCTCCTTGTTTAACATTAACAAGTTTTTTGTTTTGTATATCATAATTGCCCTTTTGGGTCAATTTAAACCCTATTCCTTGAGGCCCAGCGGCTCCTTGAAGAGGAACCGTTCTGAATCCTCCTGTTGTGAAAGAAGACGATGAACTATGTTCGTTGAATATTCCCATTTATATCATTTGGTTATATTGTTCCATAAAAATTCCTGTTAATTCTCTTCAGGGGCTTATCAACATATAGAAATGAAAATGGCTCGTTTGTTGCTTTAATGTATTTATCCTTGTCGACTCCCAACTCACGAGATATCAGACTTCTTTCATTGCTGCTAGGAAAGTCATAGACACAGAAATGAGAGCAATTGAGTCGAATATCTTTTGGTGTTTTGTAGAACGATTGGCTCAGATAAATAACAGAGCAGTTTTTGTGTCTGCCACGAATGAAATAATCAATCAATGGTTTCTGGTTTTTTTCACAAATAAAGTCATCAAATATGACTATCTGCTGGGCATCATCATCCTTCAATTCCTCTACTGGAATTATATCATCATTGCTACAAACAAGGACATTATACCCGACACTATTTGATATATCAGTCAATGTTTGTAGCATATCCTTGTATTTTTGTTGCTCCAAATTTTTGGCATATAAATGTATTCTATCATAATACAAAAGTGGTTTCATCAGCATATGGTACAATAAATTTGTCTTTCCAGATCCTGAATTACCACATATTAATATCCGAAACGTGTCACTTGGCATGTAACCATACAATCTTTTGAAATTAGTGTTTTTATCATGTCTATCATAATTTGGGATTTCCATGTATATCAATACATTATATAAGTTAATAATATAATGGATTTACAGAGATTAAAACAATTATCTGAAGCCAAGATTAAGGCTGGAACAATAACCAAACAAGTTAGAGATACATTGAAGGAGTACAAGCATGATAAACAAGATTTACAACAAGGTTTATCAGAAACTTTCAAACCAATTATTAAAGCTCAAGAGGAAACAAAACAAACAATTGATGAAAAACAAGACAAACTGATTGAACAATTGGAGAAAAACCAAAAAGCGTTGACTTCAGGTTTGGAAGACATTGCTATGTTAACTTATCAACCAGAAACAAAACCACAACCACAATTACCAGAAGCAAAGCTACCAATTGGCTATCAACCAGCAATGTCAAATTTGGATGCTGGTTTTGATGACGATGAGGTAGAAAAATTGATGCAATACGATCTTGCACCTCCGAGTTCTGTTTTCAAAGCTTCTGTGCAAGGAGATATTGACATCAAGGATTACGATGCTAATATTGGCAAAATGTTGAAAAAACTTGGAATAAAGAAGGGTCCTTTATCAAAGGGCCAAGGAAAGACCAAGAATAAAGACAAAATTGATAAAATAGATGAAGATATAAAATTATTACAAAAATACAGAGGGCGCATTAAAATAATCCCAGAAGGAATGAAAACCATCAAAAAAGGTTATGGTTATACGCAACCAAAGAAAAATGCATACAAAATATCATCTTCTGGGAAATATGGTGGACTCATGATCGATATTCCAAAATTAATGGGACAACTCAGACTTGTGGCAACAAAAGATAAACGCAAAGTAATGGATAAAAAGGTTGATTTCGATACAATCGATTTATTGACCAAGAGATTTAATTCAAAGAAGAAATACAGTGATATTGCCAAAATGGTATTTGATGAATTGAACCAACTCAGTGAGATTCCAATCCATAAATCCAGCAAAAAATTCAAGAAATTGGGCTCTGGTGTTGTTTATTTCAATGATGCTAATGATTTGATTGACAGAATGGAATTGCTTGGTGGATCCATTTTGGC
The DNA here is from genome assembly GCF_977016875.1 of Pavona decussata. Taxonomy (NCBI): domain Eukaryota; kingdom Metazoa; phylum Cnidaria; class Anthozoa; order Scleractinia; family Agariciidae; genus Pavona; species Pavona decussata. The sequence goes on from NW_028145610.1 coordinate 401,961, forward strand.
TGGCAATAATGGAGTCAAAGAGGAATTTTCACAAATAGCCCATAAATTGAATCAACTTGGCTTGATAAACAACAAACAACTCATTGATTTATTGCAACAATATATAATCAAATAATATATGCAAGAAAGGGCGATACATATTTCATCTGTTAACCGACAAAAAATAGGCCGAAGTCGGCCTGAAGACTTTATTATCAAATTTGATCCACCATTAAAGCTTGACACAACAATGAGACATGAGCTAGCTGTTGATCGAGTTTCAATGACATACTCGTGGCATAAGGTCAATGCAGGATACAACAATAATACAATAAAATACAGCCCAGATAATGGTACAAAATGGAAGACAATCACATTTGTTGATGGAATGTATTCATATGATGATCTTGATGATTATATCACTCAATCAATAATTCAAAATGGAGATAAACCATCTTCCAGCAAGGGCATCAATCTATATTTTGTGCTTTCATCATATAGAGTTGTCATTGAGCTGGACAACCAATGGAAGCTTGATATTAGAAACTCTGATTTTGGAGCGCTTATTGGATTTGAACCAAAGTTAATTAACCAAACTGAACATGGGACAAAATTGCCAAATATTACCAATGATATTGACGTTTTGAACATTAATTGTGATATAATAACCGATAGCCTCAGTGACGGACGATTCACAAATACACTGATAATGATACCCACTGACAATTTAACAAGGAGTTATCCCTTTACTTTTGAGCCAAAAAGAGCATTATTCAGTCCAGTTTCCAAATCAATTATTTCAGAAATGGGGATAACAGTGACTGACGCTTTGGGTCGGCCAATTGACTTGAATGGCATTGACTGGTTCATGAGCTTGATTCTCAGGTCTAGTTTAATATAATATATCAATATATGGTACGACAAAGTGAATTTAAGCCACGTTTTGACCCAGAATTGGGTCGTTATGCGATAAAACATATCCATGGTGAAGGAATTATGGATGTTTTCAGATCAGTTGGATCAAAACTTTTCGGAAAAACAGCAAAAGAATTAGCTAAAAAAGGAGCCAAAACTGCAGCTGAAAAAGCAGTCACCAAAACTGGTGAGTTTGCTGGTAATAAAGCAGGTGATAAAATAATTCAATTATTGAGCAAAAAACAACCTTCCAAAACAAAATCAGTGACAATGAGCCAACCAAAAATGGAGCAGCCACTGACTGATTTTCAAATATCTGAGAGAGTCAATCAGATGATATCCGGTGGAAAACTCAAAAGAAGGAGAAAATGAAAATAATGTAACATATCTGTATAAATGAAATCATTCAGAAATCCAAAATACATTGAGAGATACGAAGATGTCTTCTTCCAATTGGAGACACCATTAAATACTGGTAATCCAGGGAATAATAGGTCACAAAAGAAAGATGGTTATCGTTTTGTTGTTGACAACACAGGAGAAGTAACACCATTTGATTGGTATAATGCAAGAATATCAGTTGGTTTTAAAGTCCAAACAATGCAAAATGTGAATATAGCAGCTGAAGACCATAATGGTATTGTTAATGGTTCACACAGTCTTATACATGATTTCGATATAAGATTGAATGGTAAAATGGTATATGATTGTAATGATGCAAATCATTGTGTAAATATTAAGAATCTATTGGAATATAGTCCAGGATATGCTCAATCGACAGCAACAAATGAGTTTTTCTATCTGGATACAAACCGACACGCTGAAGAACGATCGGCTGAAGATAACTACAATAAAGGATTTGCTGCAAGAAAAGCACTTTTGGGTCTATCAGCGGTTGTCAATACAGAAATACCATTGAATCGATACGCATTCTTTGAAGCATTGAGAGATGAGTTATTGCCATCAACACGATTGGAATTGAATTTGGAGATCGAATCTGATGCCAACCTTATTTGGCAAGCTGGGGCTGATTGTCGTGTAATGATTACTAGAATGGAGCTTATTGTACCACGAATCACTTTCAATTCAGAAGGACAATCACTGTATATGAGTCAGTTTTTGAAGCCACATAAATGGGTTTATTTGCGAGAAAATATTGAGAGAAGTAATTCATCAACACAAAGAAGTGGTAATTTTCAGATAACAAGTGGGATTTCAAAGCCAAGGCATGTATTTGTTTTCATTATCAATGATGCAAATCTTGCTGCACAAACAGTAAATCCATTTTTGTGCAATACATTTAGTGTATCAACAGATCCCAGAACATTGCTAAATTGTCATTTATCTGTGGCTAATGGCAATGAATATCCTGATGTACATTACACTCCAGAGGCTGATTTGACTCGAGTTTACAGAGATGTCCTCAAATATGTGCATGCAAATAATGAATACAGTCAGGGGACTTTATTGAATATCAATAACTTCAAAACACTATTCCCATTCTTGTATTTCGATTTAACAAAACAAAAAATGGATATCAAAGATGGTACCACAAAGCTGACATTCCACTATGAATTATCTGGCACAACTGCAACTGCATATTCAGTTTATGCATTGACATTATATGAACAAGACGCTGAGCTCATTCAAAAAGATGGCAAACTATTGTTTCGATAAATGGAATAAATTTTTAATGTAACGTTAGTTATATAAAAGATATGACAACTTATCATTCACATGGAGTAAACCTATCAATTGGGCAAAAAGATAAACTAGCAAAAGCATTAAAAAACAACTCAGCAATAGCAATAAGATTATCAAATTCTGAATTAACTGGTCCGGATCAGCTGATGTTAACCAAAACACAAATAAATAGGTTGAAAAAGGCAATGCAAAACAAAACTGGAGCAGATATTAAAATAAGCAAAACACAGATACGAAAAGCTGTACAACAAGGAGGCAGTCTTTGGTCATCATTATTCAAAATTGGCACAAAATTACTACCAATGGCAGCAAAAGCAGTTGGACCATTAGCTACTGGAGCACTTTCTGGACTTGAAAATGTTGGAGTCAATAAAATATTTGGTAGAGGAGAAGTTGGTGGTTTCCTCATTCCTCAAAATAAAATTGATCAATTAATAAAATACAAAGATTGGCTCACTGAAGCACAAAAGAAGCAAATTGTCAATGCAATACATACTGGTGGACAGATTGTAATTAAACCAACTAAGGAACAATCAGGAGGTTTTTTGGGGACATTATTGGCTTCAATTGGCATTCCAATGGTTTTGAATGCATTAATGGGTAAAGGGTTACAGGTGGATAGAAGTAGATCCAGAAGATCGGTCCCAGTTTTTGTTCCAAACACAACCAAAAAAGATGGTGGTTTGGTCCTACCAGTTAATTATAGGCCGCCTCCATTTTTCGGTACATGGGATCAATATGGCAAAGGTAAAAAAAAAACCAAAAAAGGAAAAGGTCTGTTATTAGGCAAAAACAGTCCATTCAAGGGGTTTCCATTAATCGGAGACATTCTGTGAAATTCATAAATAAACCACTCAGTAACTTTGAACTCATTGATTGGGTTAAAAAACTCAAAATAAAACACTTCAGAGGCATTTACAGCAGAGATAATCTACCACAAAAGATGAAAAAAGATGAAGTTGGTATAATTAACCTGGATTCACAGATTGGACCAGGTACACATTGGGTTGCGTATCGAAACGGAGACAAATATGTAGAATATTTTGATAGTTTTGGGTTAATTATGCCAAAAGAAATTAAGCAATTTATGTCAACAAGTGGCAAACGATTAATGTATTCAGGTGATGAAATCCAGGAAAGAAATTCAGTATTATGTGGCTATTGGTGTTTGTATTATTTATTTGAGAGACAAAAGGGTACAAGTATATTGAAAACAATACACAATGCACATTTTGACATGAACAATCAAAGTGTCAATCATAATTTTATAATCCAATATTTTAAAAAATTATCTAATTAATTTGTATAATGGTTGATATAAGATATTGTGAAGAGTGTGATGAATACACAGAATTTTCAGGAAAATTATGTTTATGGTGTACATTGGTAACAGATTCTGAGTCAGAGGATTATGAGACGGATTATGAGTCTGACTCTGATGATAATTAATCTAATATAGTGATATAAAATGGTCAAATCATATTGTGTTAAACAAAAGAAAGAAACTGAATGTGTTCAGCCTTCAGGTTACAAGCAAGCCAAAAATGGTCGGCTCATGTTCTTCTGTACATGTGCTAAATGTGGTATAACTAAAACCAAATTTGTTAAAAAACAGGGAAACTAAATAGCCCGTTCGAAGGGGCGGGCATAATGGATACTTTAGCATCAACTGGTGCTGATATGTTAATTCAACATGCATCACCATGGATGGGAAAGAAAGCAGTTGAAATGGGTCGATATTATGGGTCTGAAGCACTTAGAAACCCTAAATTGCAGAAAAAAGCTATTGATTATGCTATCTCTAAAGCAACACCTTTTGTTCAAAAGACTGGATCAGAGATGTTTGATAAATTATCAACCAAAGTAAGGCCAAAAAGAAGGTACAAAACTGACCGAAAAGAACTTGATGGTGGTAATTTGAATACAATTTTGGAACAACTCGGTACACCAGGTAAGGTTGCATCGAAGTCGATGGATGTTGTTGGAACATTAATTCCATCAACAAAGGAAGTCTTTGATAGATACAAATCTGGAGACATTGCCAAAAGTGCATTTAGCACAGATACTGGCATATTGTCGAGTCAATTTTGGTCTGGCAAGGCTGGGAAAAAGACATTAGAAAAATACAAAGATTATCCTTGTGAAAGCATGGTCAAGATTGGAAGCAAATATCACAACACACCAAGTTGTTCAAGCTATGATTCAATTGGTTGGCACCCACCAAATTGGGATGAGTATGAAAAGGGAATCAAAGGACGACCCAAAAGCGGTGGTTCAGTTGATATACACAAAATGATTGGTAGATTACCGCGCCCAAAAGCTGGTTGGGTATTACCTGGTCATAAATACACTGGTCCATACAATGATTTGGAAAAACAAGTAAAATATAACCCCAAAACAGGGCAAATATTGGAAATATATGATAAACCAACAGGCAAAACAGATGCAATAGCCATGCAACATGATGTTGATTATTCAGTCTGCAAAGATGACAAAAAAATGTAAAAACAAAGCTGATAAAAAGATGGTTAAATCATTGGATGCTGTTCCATATTCCGAACGACAATGGGGACATTGGTTGGCAAGAAATGCAATAAATACAAAACAGAAACTGGGTCTTGGGGTTCCAAAAAACGTCAAAAGCCGTCGGGTAAAGAGGAAAACTGGCAAGAAAAATTAGCTAATGAGCTGCATAAACCCATAAGGCGTAACTTTACTCGGCGGCGTGTTATTGTAAATAATATTGATGAAATATGGGCTGCTGACCTTGTTGAAATGCAACAATTCAGTAAATGGAATAAAGGTAATAGGTATCTTCTCATGACTATAGATGTTTTCAGTAAATACGGTTGGATTGTCCCATTAAAAGATAAAAAAGGTGAGACCATAACTAAAGCATTTCAAAGCATATTCAAAGAGGGTCGAAAACCAAAGTATCTATGGACTGATAAAGGCTCAGAGTTCTACAACAAACATTTCAAAGACTTGCTCAATAAACATAACATTACACTGTATTCAACTGAAAATGAAGAAAAGTCATCAGTGGTGGAAAGGTGGAACCGGACGATTAAAAATAAAATGTGGAAACGATTCACTGCCCAAGGCAATACAATGTATCTGGATATCTTGCCTGAAATATTGAATCAGTATAATAACACTTAACAAAATGACACCGACAGAAGCATCTAAGAAAAAGAATGAAGGAACTGTTTACTTCAATCTTTATGGCAATTTGAAGCAATTGTCATCCCAAGCAAAATTCCAAGTTGGTGAAAAGGTTAGAATATCAAAGTATAAAAGAAAGCTGTTTGATCGAGGTTATACAGAAAACTGGACAGAAGAGGTCTTCATTATCGATAAAATTCAATACACTACACCAATCACTTAAAACTGAAAGATCTAAACGATGAACAGATTACAGGGAGCTTTTATGAACCAGAATTATTGAAAGCCAACAGGCGATATTCAGAATCGATAAAGTTATCAGGAGAGATTACAAGAAGAAACAAGCTTTGGTAAAGTGGAAAGGATACAATGATGCCTTTAATTCTTGGATCCCAATCAAGGATTTAGTCGATGTGCAAAAATAGTAAGCTCATTCTATTCGATACAGTCACGGCCTCACGAATATTCGATAGCGAGTCGATCCAATAAAAAAATGTATTGTTGTGTGCAAGATAAATGATATTCTTACCTCAAAAAGCGTCTACAAACATCAGAACGATGAAAGTGGAGAAATAAATGTCCAAAAAATCCCAAAACAGGAACCATAAACATCAAAACACAAGCTCTTCACAAAATGGCGACAAAATGGCCGACACGTGTATTAACAAACTGGTGTCCAGTCCCCTTTGGGTTGTGTCATCGTGTACTTGCATGAAAGCGCATGCGTGTTAATCCAAATCAAGCAATATTACGCAATATACAGAAAAATAGCACCACAAGTGTAAAAATTTCAGAACTGAGTGTAATATATGGGTAATCAGGCCATTGTCATATTAGTTCACAAACTCTGGTGAAGCTTTAGGGTGGTGTCAGTTGGCCCCTGACTGAAACCTGTTTAACGGCTTGTGCAGATGGTGAATTACTGAGTAGTGTGGGATGTCTTCCAGTAGACGGTACCTCCAGGGTGAGCCCGCTCAGGCCCTACTGGTTTACAGCGGGGTGCTCAGAGTTCGTCCCAGGACTCAACCTCTGTCCCAGAGGTAAACTGGGAAGGGACAGCCGCCTTGTCAGCGGCGGGAAAAAGACCTGGCTGGGGCCAGGCAAGTAAACAGCCAACCGAGCACCCCACGTCTAGGGTTTTGTCCATTTTCGTGACTTGTCACACAACGTCACGCGTGACAGTAATGGCATCCAGTCACACAACATCCATAAATTTGAATTATTTATGATTATTTTTTTCTTTATAACAGGTTAATTATATCCAAATTGGTATTCAAAAATATTGTATTCATCATTCAAATCAGCGATTGATGAGTTGGATGGATTTAATCGATGATTGTTTGTGAGTTGGGGATCAGTTTGGTGTCATTTATGAAAGCGAGGATTTAGGTTTTTCATAAACGAGGATAAAAATTTAGGTTTTTGAAAAACCTAAATTTAGGTTTTTGAGTTCATTGTTGAATCAGGTATGAATTCAGTGAAATTTTCAAAAGTGTTCCAAAAGCGGCAAATATCTAACTACTAGCAGCCCCACGCAAATTTGCGTGTATTCACGCGGGTTTATGGCGTGAGGGGGCGAGGGGAATTTTTCTAAAAATAGATTTTTTTTGGTACAACTCACGGGGACGCGTGGACCCCACGCTTACGGTCTCCATCCCTGATTATGGCTCCTGTATTTACTCATCTGAATTGTTTTAGGTTAGGCACAGAAGGACGATATTCCATGACAAAGCTCAAAATGTTTTTCCGGGTTTTTAGTTTGTTTTGTAGTGCCGACATTCTTTCGCGGAGGTTGACTTCTGAAAGAGTTTTATTTATCAGGTTATCGAGGTAACCTCTGTTGCGTAATCTCTGTTTGAATAGAGTAATGTTTTCTTCAAATGTTAAGTTTGAAGATTTTGTTCTGAGAAGTCTTGACACTACGCCTCTGTGTAATTTTATACGTAAAAGCTCTATGGTAAAGCCAGCGAAGAAAGCACTCATTTTGATCTACAGAACTCTCGCAGTTTAATATTACAGACAAGAAAATCTTAGCCACTGAGAACCGAAGATGAAATGCACCAATCGTAATCTTATGAATATCCGCACAGCTGATTAACTGCTAGTCAAAAAAGAGTACCTGGGAAGTGGTAAGCAGTAACAATGCAAAATTCTTCAAACACAACGATTGGTCGTGTTTGGATTGAACGAAATCGAAACCGGGAACCACTAAGTTTATATCTCGATAAAAAACTGAGCACCGCTTTCGCTCAGAACTCGATTGAGTATAATCAATAAGTTTTGCTCTGATTAATTTCGCAAATTGAATGAGTAGTCAGTGACTGTTTAATTGTGTACTGAGTTCTTAACTTCTTACCAAGGTTTGCAACAAGTTACGTAATTATTATGGAATCGACTGTTCTTACCTTTTCCAGTCAGGAAAGCGTACGCTTCAACAGTTTTGGTTTCTGTAATTTGTATATCATGTCCATTATGGCCGGCAAAATTTCTGTTTCTTCCGTTCCTTTCGACTATTTTGAGTTGTGATTGAGTGAATGTCAATACCCCTCTTTTTTATTTTTGACATTCCTGCAAATTCTCGGCGTTATCTTTCATTCGGCGCTATGGATCGTCGTAAATACTTGTCATGAGTAACAGAGCGGTGAAAGAGTCTTATTTGTCTTTGTATTTAGATCCCAAAGTGTATTCGATTGCAAGCAGATTTGTTATGTTATGAGATTTGTGTTGTTTTGATTTCTTTTATACCTATCGCATGCCCCAATTTGTGTTCGAGTTATAAGATCATTTAAATTAGTCCAGATTTTATAGTATTAAATAGCTTTATTTTCGCTCATTGTATTTCAGTTTTTATGATATTTCAAGTGTAATAAACGAATTATGATTGATCAGATGTTTGGAGTTTTTGGTAATACAGAACATTTCTTCTTTGCGACGTTGATATAGTAATTCAGGAATCGATTGATGCCAGCAGTCCGCCCCATTACAGTAAAAACTCTTTCGAAAGAAACTCTATGATCGATCCGTTGATTAACGAATCTTGTTCTAACCCTGGAAGATATCCATGAGTAGGGATGTCCGATTCTGAAGATTCCACGGGAACTAACTGGTTGAATTAGAATTCTAAACGAAAAGGGAAGGAATTATCAATTGCAAATACTTAACGATCAAAGTTCGTCCGCTCAACGATCGTGGAGAAAATATCTGAACATCAAGGCGGATTCATGGCAAATGTAGATCTTTTAAAGATGGGAATTCTAATCGCGGCAAATTAAAAATTGTTTGACTTGCCGGAGAATAATAACGGTGCGAAGAAAGAACAGAGGTAAGCAGGAAGCCAGCTGCGGCCACTCTTGGTTATCCAAGCGCTCTAGTCGATATTCTCAGAGCCTAAAATCAAATGGGTCATCACTCGCTTCTTCGTTAGAGAGGAGGACCGCTATCGCTGCAAATGAAACGAGACCGACAACAGAACTACCGCTCTGAACTAAAGAGCACGAAGATGAACTGATGAGATTTACTGCGCTTTGCTTCGGTCTCGTTCGAGGTTGCGCTTTCCTTAATGCTTTTGAATGGAAAAACCGGTCGTTCTGGTGGGGCAACAAATGGAACAGTTCTTCCCACTGGACATTTTTCGGAAAAAAGGCATACCTTCAGAGGTCAGTATTCCTCTTCCCTCGTTTTTACCAAAATGACCGGAATTTCACTGAACTATTTCCTTCACGTACTATGCTCTTTGATGAGATATGCGGTATATTTCCCAAAATTGCCAGTGGAAAGAACCGTTCCATTTGATTCCCCTACGGAACAACTGTTTTTTTTTTCATACAAATGGAAAGCGCTCGAGAATTGTATTGTTCCGCAGTTTGGTGGAAATTTCTCGATCGCAAGGGCCGAAATAGCGGCCGTTTAATCAAGACGGAAGAAGACGGAAGCGAAAACTTCATCCAGAAAGGAAATTTACCGAAATAAGTTGACTAAAACTACGTCCTTTAAAAATATCTGAACATACAAGCGTCATCTGTGAAAAATGCTAGTAATTCGACTGTAGAGACAAATGTACAATCAATAGATGAATTGTGAAGTGCAGTGTACATGGCCTTGGGTAGAACTGCTTATACGCTTTGGGTCGTTTTCCGACCACGAGGTTCCTTTGTTGGCATGTACTTCTGACAGTAGTCTGGAATATTTCGTCGTTGAAATCGATTATTATAAAAGGTTAACTTGAAACCATACCGGTAGCAGCACGAAGTTATTGGAAGGAAAACCGTGCCAAGGGATCTAAAAATTAAGAAGAAGAGGAAGAAAGTTCGTGATAGAGCTGATGCCGAAGTCAGCGCTGGAGCCCACGATGCTCGCGAAGAAATTGCAGACAAGATCCAGGAGCAGAAAGTCGCAAAAGCTAAGTAAAAATCGTTGTTTTCAAGGAGGAAAACTCACTGAGTTGCTGGATTTATTAGAAGATGCGATCGCAGCGAATGTTCGCCGTCAGATTCGAAATTTCCGAATGTTGTTCGTGTACGAGGCACAAGGACTTGTTATTGCGGATTTGTCATCGTTGGCAGAATTGTATTCAAAAGCAAGGGGTCGTACTGATCTGGAGAAAACAAGTTGTGGAATTGAGGATATCGAAGAAGCATTTGTTAACGCTCAAGAATGTTTTGAAGTAGAACCCGGTAACTCGAACTTTGAAGGGAGACGAAAAACTGATCGAGTTAGCCCAGCCACTTAGCTCGATTAGCTTGCTATTTCTAAGTGGCTGTGTTCTCTTCCTCAGTAATTTTTCTTTCTTGCATTTATGTTAATACTATATAATTTCTGGGTACGAATAAAGATTGTTGTTGTTGTTGTTTTTGTTATTGTTGTTGTTCGAGTTATCGGGGTAGGTCGAAAATTCGACTTTTCATGTAAATAACTTATAGTTATTGATTATCAGCACTTCAGTATACAACCCAGGGCAAATTAAACTCACTCTCATCAGAAACTGTAAGTCCCATGTAAGCTGAGGCTTTCGGGTCAAAAAAACTTTGTCAACATTTTAAAGAAAGAATTGGAACGCCTTGAGAAGTGAACATTATGAACTTGTACTGCGAAGTTTTTGTTTTCTATGTGTACTATCAAGAATGAATTTTCGATTCAAACATCAGAATTTTCTGGGAAACTATGGGTTTTGCATCTACAAGATAAGGAAGCGCGCCAACAAGTGACCGACCTGGAGAAAAAAAATTCGTGAAAAGGGAGAATTAATCAACCTCGCTCGAATTAAAGCAACTTGATGATGAATACACCAGCCGTCAAATGGAGATAGAAACTGAAATTCGAAAGGCTAAGGCAGAGTTATCCCTGCCAAAACCGCCGACATGATAAAGAGAAATTTTGCAATGATGAGAATGCATGGTTAGAAAGAAAAAACAACAGAACGAATTAGCATTTAATCTTATCATCGACATCAGAAAAACTATCATTCAACGAAATTGATTTTTCCGATAGCGTTTTTATTTTCTAGAATTTTACAGTTGGGATTTTTATATGACCGGATTAAAGTCAAGATACAACGCACGATGAACTCAAAGCCTGGAGAAAGGCTTTAGTGCGCGATAACTTCGATTCCACTATTTTTCCGAGGGCAAGCCAACTGGCCACAGGTCTCGAGTGTCCTTCCCTAAACTGATTAGGATTTTTTACATTGAATTTGGTTGAACGAAGTGGGTGAACGCGAATGTGGCTCGACAATTAAAAATTTTACGCTCCCCCTTTTGAAACTGATTTGTTTTGTACAGAGCATTAGTAGTCTCCCCTTTTCGATTTACATGATATTGACACGATGAGGGGTACAGTATCCTTTTCAAATTTCAATGGAATGTTTGTGAAACAGTCTCCCTTTTTCAATTTACAAGACATTAACAGCATCTACGCAGTCTCCCTTTATTTACAGGATCAAGGCAGCCAGTCTATCTTTTTTAATGAACAAGATATTTACAAGTTCTAACCAGTCTCTCGCTTTCGAGTTACGAGATATTTACAGCATCTGAGCAGGTCTCCTTTTGCGATTTACTATATAAGATACAGTCGAACCCGTACTAAGCCGTCACTCTTAGGGAGTAGGTTGCACAGAATACAGACGTCAAACACAAGAAAAGTGCGTTTTATAAAGCACTTGATAACTTAGTACAGTTTATGCACCAAAGCGCTCACAATATCACTTCCTTTGTTAAGAAAGTTCAGCGATAAAATGGTATGACAAAGGAGAACTTGGTATAGAAACGGACTAGCAAAACATTAACGCCATAAATTTTTTGCAGTCAGTGTTGCAGGTCATTAGAAATTCAATTGCCTGACGCGCAATTTTTTTTTACCATATTTGAGTGCTTTAAATTTACAAAGTGACCGTTTAGAACAGGTTGACACAATAGAAAAAGCTCGTTGGGACTTAGTAAAGGGTGACTGCGACTGCTCATACTAGGCGAATCTTTGCTGACGTCATTGTTTACATTTTTCCTCATTCGCATACGTACGACTTAACTCACAGAAGCCGTAGCCGTGTATATGAACTAAATGCAAAAGTTGAAAGACCTGATTAAGTTGAGAAATTTGTGCAATTTTCAGCTCTTTGCAAGCAATATTGAAGGAAATATCAGCCATCAAAAACTGCGAAATTGCTGGGTTGCAAAAAAGTTAATGAGCCATACATTCTCTGTAAAATTTCGAGTTCTTAGAAGAGAATTTCTCCGAAACTATTCGATGTATTGAGCTCAAAAAATGAGAGAAAACTGAAACTGTTATGCCCTTTCAATATTCAAGGTTTTTATTTTATTATCGTCATCACTGATAGTGATAAGCATATGTTAATGAGGCAAAAAGTGAAAACAAAGATTCGCCTAAAGAGTCCAGGTGACCGTTTAATGGAGGTCAGAATTACAGTAATTAAGGGAACTAATTTTCGGGACTTTCACAACTGACTACTTAATAGGGAGTGACCACTAAATACAGGTTCGACTGTTTTTACAGCATCTGAGCAGTCTCCCTTTCTTAATTTAGAAGATATTTGCAGGATCTGAGCAGTCTCCCATTTAACACTATTTCGTAACTGAATTTATGCACTATTTCCATGGTCCATTGACAAAAACTTTAAAAGTTATTATTTACACTTATGGATATTGTGAGTAAATGTCGCTGATTGTTTACACTTTTTTTCCCTCTTCTACTTTTGTAAATTACCTTTTACAGGAGATTTACTAAAGTGTAAAATTCATGTAAATTTTGTTTCCAAGCCCTCAAGACGTAAATTGTAGTTTACAAAACATGTAAATTGATTTACAATTTTTTTTAATTTTTAACTTTTTTCAGTGAGTTTTCCTCTGTTTAGTTTTGGTGGTTTGAAACATATTTTCTGAACATATGTAGTTTCGGGAAAGCCTACTAATTTGTGGAAGCCCCCATGCCAAGTTATAACAGTGTCAGAAGTGTTTGTAGTTGGGCTTTTGAACTTTGTACTTTTTTGTCAATAAGCGCCTTTTTGTTAATAAAATTAAGCGGTCTTAGAAAATTAGTCATATAGGGTTTATTTTCTTGATCATTTTTATTAACAGAATGAACACTAGAGCGGCCTGCGCACGAAACGGTCCGATGTGGTGGCTAAAACTTTAAGAAAGTTTATCTAAATGTTTATCTCTTGGTGAAAGGGTTAACATGAAACATTCTGTGCATTAATTAACCAAAAGGCGCTTATTGACAAAAAGTTCAAAAGGCCGACTACTGGCACTTTACAAGCTTGAGAATTCCTTGTTTCACTTTTTCATTTCCCCGATAATATAATATTGGGTTAATACCGGAACCCAGGGTGACCAAAGTAAATAGAATGGGATTCATAAGGTGAGTAAGGGGCTTCTTTGTAATAATAGTAGCTACTAAGGCAGCAGCAGTAGGGATGAAAGTCAAGATTAGCAGACCCACCACGTATGTTAATGCTTTGGTTAGGCTGCGTTCAATGGCGGCATTGGCAGTGCGGACAGGGTTGGCTTGGCCTCCTTCCTCCATCATCTCAGCAACATTGTTGTTATGGCGACGAAGTTCACGAATCGTCATAATCTGGAGAATGGCGATCAAAGGTACCGATACTGCGAGGATGGCTGCACCAGACCAGTAAACGAGTGGTTTTAATGGAACTGGGAGCTGTGGGTACAGAAGGTCGACTTGTGCTAGAATGCCAATTGTGATGGCTATCACCCAGACAACACAACAAGCGGCAATGGCGCGGCAGCGGGTCATCATAAACTTGTATTGGGAAAAGTGCTTGACAGCAAGGTAGCGGTCGATGCTGATTACGGCAAGGTTGAGGATTGAGCCGAGATTAGTTGTTGCAATGAAAAGTATAAAAGGCAGCTCCGTCGTTTTCGTGTCAATTCCACAAGGACTCTGCTTTTCAATCGTATTTTTCATCCTAAATCCAGCATCGATTGGTGCAACAGTCGCGCCCCAAAGAAGGTCAGTCAAGGTCAAGCTGCATAAAAACAACAACCCAGGGCGAAGGGTCTTTATTCCACTCCTGAATAACCCAATGATGACAGCTACATTGGCCACAAAGCACCAAACGCTCAACAGCATTGACAATGGAAAAAGGTAGTTGGTGTAGTAAAAGTAACTCTTTTGGAAGGACACTGATATTCCTGAAACCAAACACGCTACATCGCCTTTGTATTCCATCGCCTACTCAGCAGTAACTCAGAACCTGTGATTTTGTTGTATCGCCTGGAAGAAATATACAAATTTTTGTTGTTCTTTTCTCCTTTTTTCCCTTTCGTTGTGTGAATAAGACTTTTTTTTATATATTTGTTTTCGTTAAACCTTCTTATGCCTGGGCTCTTATGGAGTTTCTGCGACTACCTAAACCTACTAATACTGAAGTATTTTTGCGCAGTTTATTACCGTGCGGAAAAAGTAAATCTTAGCAAGGGCTATTGAAATCTAAAAAGAAAATTGGAGGAACCAAGCAATCTTAGAGATAAATACGAACCAATTATTCTAAATAGAAGTAAAATACAAAGCAATGTATCACTTTTTTTTTTAATTGAAGCTTTAGTAACTCTGTAAAATACATGGCTCCCCCCAATTTTCTTTTTGGATACCGAAGGCACTTGCTAAGTTTTATTTTTCTATGCATATTTTTAAACGGCGCAAAAATATCCCTGTATTAGTAGGCACAACCCATAGGAAAACCGAGTATCTCGAGATGCGACAAACGTATGCGCAGTAACAAAAGTAGGCACCGTCCTTAAGAAACATTTTGTTCATAAGAATGAAACCTGGTTGATATATAGCAAATTAAAAAACTGTTCCCTTTAGCGTCCGTAAAATTGGACGAGAACGTCATGTGACATGGAAATTACGTCACTGGCCCGGTTTGCAGTCGTATTATTATTTTCACAGAAACTTTTATGTTTTCAGTGTGTTCCTCTTGGTTTTGATTACTTTTAGCGTTCTGGGGAAATCTAAAAGATCCAAGATGGCGGATTCAAGTTGATCAATTAAAGCAAATGACACCCTCGGAAAAAAACCCACGGTCTGGCCAGTACCTTAGGCATGCTCACGGCCATATCATCCGGGCAGTGGCAGCCATGGACAGCTGTTTCGGCTTTGTTAGTTGTTCTCAGAATGGATTCTATTTCTATTCGTATTTTTAAAAATCTTGGCCAATGGACGACTCTTGACAAGTTTCCATTCAAAACTCAAAATCAACACTCATCGTCAAAACAATGCTTATCAGTAGAGACCAGTCTGGGTCAGTTAGCCACAAATGTCCTCAACTGACACAGATAACCGTAAAAAGGGATAGTGATTTCATTTGGTTGATTCAAAAAGCTTTGCATTGGTTATTCCAAATCACTCTCTTTTTCTAAGGGAAACGTAATCTTGCTACAAAGCAAGAAAATGAACGTAAAAAGAAACAGTAAAATAAGGACGCAAGTGATTGGTTTTCAAACTTTGTAGAAAACAATAGAACAAACGACGGAAAATACCCCTAACCCTAAAAACAACAGAAGCTGCTTCACAATTACATGCTTACGAGAGCTGCTACAATACTGAGAAAATGTAGCTAAAGGTTCCGTATGATTTGCGCTTCCCTAGTGCTAGTTGATAGCTAAAGACACAGCTGCAGGCCTCAGAAATTTTATTTTGCTGAAGACGAAAACTGTCAACACCTGGTTAACGGAACTGAGTTTCCATGAATAGGACTCGACTTTGACAATTTGTTTAGAATTAAGTCAGCACGGGGGAACAAGCTCGATAAAAAATAACTGAATTTTTCCACAATTATTAAGTAGTCTTTACTAAGAGATGTGAAATTCACACTAATTATTAACTTTGAATTGAAATTTGTTATGATCGATTTTTTGGTAAAATCTTTATTGCCATGGCGACGATAAACGAAGAACCTCCGGAAATCAGCAAATTGCAAATTTTGGGCGAGTCAGAATTTAACTAGAAAAGCCACCACCCAATTATTAAACTATGGTCTTTCACAAATAAAATGGGTTGAGTTCGCATGCATTATGAAATTTTAACTTGTGCAAATACTTTGACAATGTTTTCAAAAACCTACGATTTATCTTTACTGACTCGTTTTCGTGGCTAGATATAAAAATATATAAACATTAAAAGTCATTCTTCGTCAAAGAAGACCAATAATTCTGAGAATGAAATGAATATGTGATGTGCACATTGGAATGGAATCTTGAAGATTTTTCTAGAAATATTTCCAACCTCCGTTCAAATTTCAAAAATTACTTGTCACGTCTGATGTAGATTGACTGCAACTGCAGAATTTCAGCATTCTCCCTGCACGAGTTCATTAGGTAAAGCAAATTTGTTCTCGTGGACAGTTATTTGTAAAGGAACGGCTTCCAGGAATTGGGGAATAGATGGAAGCTTTTGCACCAGAGGAAAAAACAGTTTGGGCCAAACTGTTTATTCCAAAGGAAAATAGCTTCCATTTATTCCTCAATTCCCCGACACCATTCCTTTCCAAAGGAAAAGCGCTCTTAGTTTCGAAATTTTTCATTCTTTCACGCGTCGTTCTAAGTTGCGGAACAATTTGCAGGAGAAACACTAGATAAGAAATAAAAAATACATCGTTTGGCACATATTAATTTCGCAATCCTTTTGCAAATGAAAGAAAAAGCACGTTCTGCTCACTAAGACGGTGCTAGAATTCAAGCAACTTCAGTGCAGTGGAAGGTAACGTGTAACCCTTTTTAACCCTGATCTTATTTAGCCCTACATAAAATCCAAGAGCTAAAATTTTGAAAAGAAAGACAAAATCAGTAGCAGAGGAAGGTACATTTAAATGCTCTCGTTAATTGTGGGAAACTTTTGCTGGAGTGAACCTTTAGGTTAAAAAAAAATATTTCGACTTACGTTCAGGTTGATTGCAGTCACCGGCAAAGTACAGTGTCTTCCTTTCAACGCGTTTCAGCGGCAAATACGGAGGGATGAGGCGAAATGATAAACACTGTTTTTGGTCCTAAGTCCTTAGCTACGAGAAGACAAAGCTGCCGTCCTAATTTCCGACGGTATTATAAGCAAGTCTTTGTAGTGCATATTTTCATCCTACTTTAAAATAAAATTTTAGCACTTCATAGAGCACGAGAAACAAAATGAAAACAATAAAGTTCATGTGGAAAATATAGTTTTTTAAATGTATATTTGAACTCCATCCTGCCCAGCAAGCTACTCTGACTTTCTGCCATCATCATCAAATTCCCGCAACTTGCAACTTGTCGGCCACACCTGATTACCATTTTATGTGCACTAGTGCATGTTCTGAAAAAGGATTCCATCTTTTTTATCGATATTCAAAGCTTATGGAACATACTTGACACGTTTCATTCTAAATTAACACCCATTGTCAAAAAATGCTCAGATCAGTCTTTTCAATTAGCTGAAAATGTCCTCCATTGACACCAATAACCGAAAATCGGCAGGGAATTTTATTTGGTTGATTCAAAAAGCTTTGCACGAGTTATACCAAATCACTCTCTTTATCGAAAGAAAATGTTACCTTACTACAGAGCAAGACCATGAACGTAGTAAACGTAGCTAAAGGTTCCGTATGATTTACGCTTCTCTAGTGGCAGTTGATCGCCATAAGACACAGCTGCAGGCAAGAAAAATTTTCTCTTGAAGACAAAACTGTCAACACCTGGTTAACGGAACTGAATTTCTATGAATACCCAATGAAGTTGCGTAGAAATTCTTCGTTTAACTTGACTTTGATAATTTGTTTAGAATGAAGCTGGCAGCAAGGCGAAACAAGCTCGAAAATAATTTTGATTCATGCGAACATTTTCTTCAGTATATATTAATTAAAAAAGCTTTTCCGCATGGATTCCCCACTTTGGTTAAATTAGATGTGTTTAATTTACCCTACGTGTGTTGTTTTTTTCTGTATGTCACTTCTTTAACCGACTGTTCACTAGGCTTCTCCGATACTTAAAAAATGTGAAAGTCACACCAGTTAATCAGTTCAAATTGAATGTTTGTGATGATTTAGATTTTGATTAAATCATATTGCCATGACGACGATAAACAAAGAACCTCTGGAAATCAATAAATTGTAAATTTTGCGCGATCCAGATTTGGATTAGAAAAGCCACCAATAAATTCTCAAACTATGGCATGGGCATCCATTATGAATATCGAGTGTGCGCATTCAGTTGAATTCAGTCACTTTCCTGTAAATACTTCGGCAACGATTTCATAACTTGGCTTGGCCTTTGTTGATCAAATCAAATCAAATCATTTTATTTCGCACTGTTTGCTTAGAAACGCAAGAGAAAAGAAAAGACACAGTAAACATAAATAGAGGTTATATACAAACTAATGAATACATACATTGAAATCAGCTGTGTACAGCGGGCAAAGTAGCAGGGCTTTCGAGTTGGCTTCTGCTTATTTGGACATAAAGCTGCCGTTGCACGTTGAAACTTTTAGCTGAAACTTGGGTGCAATAAAAATAAAATAGTAACTACCTAGTGACAAAAAGTAGAGGAAAAATACAACAAAATATAAAATATAACTTAAATAAAATTTTTATACACTATACTATCCAGGTAATTCATTAGTTTCTAGGCAATGGGTAGAAACCGAAGTCGCTGAGACAACAGAATAAGAAAGAGTTTATAACTGACACCGAAGAAGATGAGTTTTGTATTGTTTTTAAAACTGCTAGTAGAGAAATATTTCAAAGTTGTTGGTATGGTTTCCCATAATTTTGAAGCTTTATCTGTCAAAGTCAATTTGCCTATGTTGGTCCTTATTTGACATTTATTTGCCTTTTTTCCCTATATATTGGCAATTTATCCCTACTTTAATGTATGGCGAGGTGACCTCTAAAAACCACCAGGCTTATCGTTGAGGCCACCTCGTACGAAACAATATTCTTACATAGATAGTGCTACAAGTGTGCGGCTTCGCCAATTCAGTAATTATTTTGCTAAAAACTCTAGCAGTTTTTTCTTAAAGTTGGGAAAACTTGACAGAGAAGTGATTGTAACAGGAAAGGAATTCCAGATCTTTGGCACAACTGAGCACAGATAACCGAAAATCGGACAGTGATTTTATTTCGTTGATTCAAAAAGCTTTGCATTGGTTATTCCATATGACTCTCTTTTTCGAAGGGAAACGTAATCTTGCTACAGAGCAAGATAGATGAACGCAAAAATAAAAGTGAAATAAGGTCACAATTGATTGGTTTTCAAACTTTGTAGAAAACAATAGAATAAACAACGGAAAATACCACCAACCCTAAAAACAATTACAAGCTACGCTACTGAGAAAATGTAGCTAACGGTTCCGTATGGTTTGCGCTTCCTTAGTGCTAGTTGATAGTTAAAGACACAGCTGCGGGCCTCAGAAATTTTCTTTTGCTGAAGACGAAAACTGTCAACACCTTGTTAACGGAACTGAGTTTCCATGAATATGACTCGACTTTGATAGTTTGTTTAGAATAAAGTCAGCACGGCGGAACAAGCTCCATAAACAATAACTCCCTTTTTCCACCAATTATTAAGTAGTCTTTACTAACAGATGCGACATTCACACCAACTATTCGCTTTGAATTGAAATTTTTTAATGATCGATATTTTGCTAAAATCTATATTGCCATGGCGACGATAAACAAAGTCAGTAAATTTTGGGCGAGTCAGATTTGAATTAGAAAAGCCACCACCCAATTATTAAACGATGGTCTTTGACAAATAAAATGGGTTGAGTTCGCATGAATCATGATATTTTAACTTGTGCAAATACTTTGACAATGTTTCCAAAAACTTAGGATTCAACTTTACTGATTCGTTTTCGTGGCTAGATATAAAAATATATGAACACTAAAATTCAGTCAATACTACGTCATACAAGACCAATTTCTACGGAAACTCTGAAATCTCGCTGGTAATGTTCAAAACTGACATGAATTTCCTGAAAATTTCAAACCCCGGTTCCAATTTCAAAAATTACTTGTCACAGCTGGTGTAGATTGACTGCAACTGCTGAATTTCAGCATTCTCAGTCAGTAGGTAAAGCAAATTTGTTCTCGTGGACAGGTATTTGTAAAGGAACGGTGTCGAGGAATTGGGTATACATGGAAGCTTTTGCACTAGTTTGGTACCCAAAGGAAAAGCGCCCTTAGTTTCGTAATTTTTCATTCTCTGCAGGTCGTTCTAAAGTTTCGGAACAATTTGCAGGAGAAACACTAGACAAGAAATAAAAAAAACATCGTTGGGCACATGAATTTAGCAATCCTTTCGAAAATAAAAGAAAAAGCACGTTCTGTTACTAAGACGGTGCTAAATCAGTGGAGTGGAAAGTGTAACCCTTTTTAACCTTGATCGTTATGTCAGAAGAGCACATCTATTTAGCCCTACGTAAAATCCAAGAGCTAAAATTATGAAAAGAAAGACAAAATCAGTCACGGAGGAAGGTACATTTAAATGCTCTCGTTAATTTTGGGGAACTTTGGCTGGAGTGAACCTTTTGGTTAAAAAAAATATTTCGACTTACGTTCAGGTAGATTGCAGTCACCGGCAAAGTAGAGTGTCTTCCTTTCAACGCGTTTCAGCGTATAATACGGAGGGATGGAGGCGAAATGATAATCACTGTTTTTGGTCCTTAGTCCTTAGCTACGAGAAGACAAAGCTGCCGTCCTAATTTCCGTCGGTATTATAAGCAAGTCTATGTACTGCATATTTTCATCCTACTTTAAAATAAAAGAGGATGAATATTTACTGGCAAATTTTAGCACTTCACAAAACACGAGAAACAAAATGAAAACAATAAATTTTGTAAGGAAAAATATAGTTTTTGAAATAATATTTGAACTCCGTCCTACCCAGCAAGCTACTCTGACTTTAAGCCATCATCATCAAAGTCCCGACAACTTGCTATTGTCGGCCAGACCTGATTACCATTTTATGTGCAAAATGTTCTCAAAATGGATTCCATTTTTATCGATATTCAAAGCTTAGTTTATGGAACATACTTGACATGTTTCATTCTAAATTAACAACCATTGTCAAAAAATGCTTATGAGTAGCTCAGATCTGTCTTAATTAATTAGCTGAAAACGTCCTACATTGACACCAATAGCCGAATATCGGACAGTGATTTTATTTGGTTGATTCAAAAAGCTTTGCACGAGTTATTCCAAATCATTCTCTTTTTCGAAGGGAAATGCAACCTAGCAGTAAACGTAGCTAAAGGTTCCGTGTGTTTTACGCTTCCTTAGTGGCAGTTGATCCCTAAAGATACACAGCTGCAGGCAAGAAAATTTTTCTCTTGAAAACTGTCAACACTTGGTTGAGGGAACTGAATTTCCATGAATACCCAATGAAAACGCGTAAAAAATTCTTGGTGTAACTTGACTTTGACATTTTGTCTAGAATGAAGCTGACAGCAAGGTGAAACATTAGCTCGATAATAATTTTGATTCATGTGAACAATTTCTTCACTATGTGTTAATTACTAAAGTTTTTGCGCATCGATCCCTCGTTTTGGTTAAACTAGATGTTTTAATTTGCCCTACGTGTTTAAAGTAATTGCGATATAAGTTAAGTAGTAATCGATCGTAGTGTTTTTTTTATATACTTTACATGTTTTGATACAGTTTTGCGGGATTATAATTATACTGATTATAACTCACTTCTTCCTCCGGTTATTAAGTAGTCTTTACTAGGAGATGTGAAATTCACACCAGTTATTCGCTTTGAATTGAAGTTTGTAATATTCGTTACTTCGGTAAAATCTAAATTGCCATGGCGACGATAAACAAAGAATCTCCGGCAATCAGTAAATTGCAAATTTTGGGCGAGTCAGATTTGAATTAGAAAAGCCACCACCCAATTATTAAACTATGGTCTTTGAAAAATAAAATAGGCTGAGTTAGCATGAATCATGAGTTTTTAAGTTCAGCAAATACTTTGACAATGTTTTCAAAAACTTACGATTAATCTTCACTGATTCGTTTTCGTAGTTAGATATAAAAATATATGAACACTAAAAGTCAGTCTACGTCATGCAAGACCAATAATTCTGAGAATATAATGAATATGTGATGTGCACATTGGAATGGAATCTTGAAGATTTTTCTGGAAATATTTCCAAAAGAGAGTTGTAAACTGAGAAAAAAAATTCAAAATTGTTGGGAAACAATTGTTATTGTTGAAATACTTAATGCCGTTAATAACCTAGGAAAATTTCTACGAAAACTCTGGTGTAGATTGACTGCAACTGCTGAATTTCAGCAGTCTTCCTGCACGAGTTCAGTAGATAAAGCAAATTTGTTTTCGTGGACAGTTATTTGTAAAGGAACGGTGTCGAGGAATAGAGGAATAGATAGAAGCTTTTGCACCAGTTTGGTACCCAAAGGAAAAGCGCCCTTAGTTTCGTGATTTTTCATTCTTTTACACTTCGTTCTAATTTGTGGAACAATTTGCAGGAGAAACACTAGACAAGAAATAAGAAAAAACATCCTTTGGCACATTAATTTCGCAATCCTTTCGAAAATAAAAGAAAAAGCACGTTCTGTTACTAAGACGGTGCTAGAATTCAAGCAACTTCAGTGGAGTGGAAGGTGTAACCCTTTTTAACCTTGATCGTTATGTCAGAAGAGCGCATTTATTTAGCCCTACATAAAATCCAAGAGCTAAAATTATGAAAAGAAAGAGAAAATCGGTCACAGAGGAAGGTACATTTAAATGCTCTCGTTAATTGTGGGGGAACTTTTGCTGGAGTAAATTTTTAGGTTAAAAAAATATTTCGACTTACGTTCAGGTAGATTGCAGTCACCGGCAAAGTACAGTGTCTTCCTTTCAACGAGTTTCAGCCGATAATACGGAGGGATGAAGGCGAAATGATAATCACTGTTTTTGGTTTACGTCCTTAGCTACGAGAAGACAAAGCTGCCGTCCTAATTTCCGACGGTATTACAAGCAAGTCATCCTCCTTTAAAATAAAAAAGGATGAAAATTTACTGGTACATTTTAGCACCTCACAGAGCACGAGGAACAAAATTAAGGCAATAAATTTCAAAAGGAAAATATAGCTTTTTAAATATATATTTAAACTCCATCCTACCTAGCAAGCTACTCTGACTTTAAGCCATCATCATCAAAGTCCCGACAACTTGCAACTGTCGGCCAAACCTGATTACCATTTTATGTGCAAAATGTTCTCAAAATGGATTTCATTTTTATCGATATTCAAAGCTTAGCATATGGAACATACTTAACATGTTTCATTCTAAATTAACACCCATTGTCAAAAAATGCTTATGAGTAGCTCAGATCTGTCTTAATTAATTAGCTGAAATTGTCCTCCATTGACACCAATGGCCGAATATCGGACAGTGATTTTATTTGGTTGATTCAAAATGCTTTGCACGAGTTATTCCAAATCACTCTGACTCTTTTTCGAAGTTAAATGTTTCCTTGCTACAGAGCAAGACGATGAACGCAGTAAACGTAGCTAAAGGTTCCGTGTGTTTTACGCTTCCTTAGTGGCAGTTGATCGCCAAAGACACAGCTGCAGGCAAGAAAATTAAATTTTCTCTTGAAGGACAAAACTGTCAACACCTGGTTAAAGGAACTGAATTTCCATTTATACCCAATGAAGTCGCGTAGAAATTCTTCGTTTAACTTGACTTTCATAATTTGTTTAGAATGAAGCGGGCAGCAAGGCGAAACAAGCTCGATAATAATTTTGATTCATGCGAACAATTTCTTCAGTGTAATATGTTAATTACTAAAGTTTTTGCGCATCGATCCCTCGTTTTGGTTAAATTAGTTGTGTTTAATTTATCCTACGTGTTTAAAGTAATTCCAATATAATCAAGTATAGTTATGGTAATGTGCTGCTTTTTGAACTCGTGCATGCGCGCAAACGCAATGAACGACTTATAGCGACGGTGGGGTTTTCACTTGGTTGGTTGGTTCGGTTGTTAACTTTCAGGCATGCGCAGTGAATGAGTCATAGTAATGTAGCGGAATTTCACTCTGGCGCTTGTCGAAATTAGCAAATTTGCGTTCTCTAAAGGGAAACACACCTCTTGGAAACGGTGAATCGAAAGAGGAACTTTTAAGGGATGCTCGATAGTTTGAACAGCAGAAATCAAGCATTAACTGCAAAGAAATTTTTGTTCGATTTTTGGTTTTAGTTTTTGAAAGAACTGCAGTGTTTTAAATTCAATTAATGGAAAAAACACGAGAATTTTTTTCACGGCGCATCAGAATAATCTTACTGAATCTGTAGAGAATAATTTCATGATCATTTAGT
This sequence comes from Pavona decussata, assembly GCF_977016875.1. Lineage (NCBI taxonomy): Eukaryota > Metazoa > Cnidaria > Anthozoa > Scleractinia > Agariciidae > Pavona > Pavona decussata. The sequence continues at coordinate 426,546 of NW_028145610.1, forward strand.
GCAAGAATGGAGATTTTTAGTTAAATCTAAGCAAAGTTATAAGATTTTTTCAGTTTTTCAGAAAGTCCGGGGTCGTAAATTCAATTAGTGAAAAAAAAAAAAAAACACGAGAAAATTTTTTCTATACGCATCAGAATAATCTCATTCAGTCTGTAGAGCATAATTTGAAATCATTTTAGTGCGAGAATGGAGATTTTTCGTTAATTCTGAGGCAATTTTCAAACTTATTTTCAATTTTAACCCTTCGTAAGAGCGACATTTGTTGTTGAGAATTTGCGCTACTTATTGATATTGAAAGGTGACATTCGATGGTATAATAAAATTTTTTACGCGTTCTCTGGTTATGCGAAACAATTACCCAGACAATACTGTATTTAATTATGAACTTGAGTTTAGAATTTATTCCTACTAAGAATTTTTATTCTTTTTCACACTTTTTGCTGTGTACATATCTCATGTTCGCTGTTTTTATCCATCACTTGTCAAAGATTGCAGACTAGCAATCGAAAGCTCGTTAAATCGTTTTAAACTTTTAACCAGAGAACGCTTAAAAATTGTCTTACCCCGGTTACTCGTCCATTTTTAAACGTATTCGATGGTATGTTATGTATGATACATCTTTCATATTTAAAGTTTCGATACCTTATAACTTGATAACGTTTGAAATATTTCGATTTATGCAAATTATGAGCTTTTCGACTTATTTTTTATTTTAGCCGTTTTAAAACACAAAGACCTTAAAATTGCAGCCACCAAGAAAGCTCGAGATACTTGAAGAATGTCTTGCTATGATAAATGACCTTGGACAAAAATGAGAAAGTGATAAGTTTTATTGATTTATTAATTTTTTGGGGGGAATTTAACAAAAACGGGCAATGACTAAAATCATCACGTAAATATGATTTTTTATTTACTGATAACGCTCTTACAGATTCTTTTTTCTAATGTCGTCCACAAGTTGTCTAGGTTGAGTAGTTTAAATCCCGAACGTTTCATTGTAAAATGCCTGACTAGATTTGGAGATAATCGACCTTATTTAAAAGAGAGTGTTTTCCATCACCGTTGCTATGGTAGCAGCGGTTTCTTGGAAACCAAAAACCATACCATTTAATCATAGCTTAAAAAGGTGTTGTAGTTTGAGGGAAATAAAAGAAGGTCTTCTGTACGAAATATTAATTTCAAGAGATCCACTTCAAGACCAGAAAGTTATGAGCCTCGTTAAGGACGAAATGATGCTGTTCGTTTTGTAACTTTTTCAGTTGTCCTAGATACACTTTATAAAGACGTGCTCATGTCTATTTTTATTATTTAAATAAAATATGAAAAAGGAAACGACGAAAGATTGCAAGTACCTTTGCAGTAGGAATGTAATCAGATTCGTTTGAGAAAACGGCGTCCGCGGGCCAGTAATTAAAGACACTTTTCCCTATCCTATCAAATAAAAAGCTCACTCGAATGTTGGATGGGATAATGGACATGAATATTACGAGTATTATATTCATTTGCTTCTTGAGAGGCTCTCAACAAAGGACGAAGACAAACCCATTAGATCGAATTTAGGTTTTCTTCCCGAGAATCGAGTGGTAGCCTCATTAAATTCTTTCTAGGGAACATAGCACTCTTCGCCTGGTCAGGTTTTCTTTCTAAACCAGCAGATTCGCTCTTTCAGGATGAGCATTTGTTCCCACGTATAGCTTGCAATAAGCACTACGGAGTATAAACAAGACATCTCGCCGTTCTCGCGATAAACGTTTTATGTTCGTCCGCTCTTTTCAATGCTTGCACAACTTCAACCGCCTCCGTACAAATTTCGCAACAGGTACAATTTAAAATTTTACGCTATTGTTTTCAGGCAAACTCTTATTTTACAAATAACCGGATTTTATAACGGCGTCTTTTTTTCTCATGGTCGCGCTGATCTGTCACGTGGTCTCGTTTAAACCAATCAGACATTTTCTCCAGTGAAGCTCACAACGGTCGTGACTCAAGGGCGCATAACATGTGGCACAAAGCTGCTGGCCGCGGACCGAAGACTCCGGGGAAACCCGTGGATTCCTGAGTGGCTCACTGATTATAAACGCCGCTCAGTTCTCTTTATTCTCATAAAAGCAAGTTGTTTAAGATGTGAAACTATTCTGAAATCTAAAATATCCAACAGTAGGACTGAGTCCACCACTGGAAGATGTAGCGATAGAAAATGATTCGCTATACGCTGAAACACTTGCATAATTTACAGCTGATAGTTAACTAATTCGCAAATGCATTAGCATTCAATTCTATCCGTGCTCATCGACGTCAGTAAAAACGTTCTGACTTTCTAGAATTTTACAGTTGGGATTTAATGACGGATTAAAGTCAAGATAGAACGCACGGTGAACTCAAAGCTAGAAGAAAGGCTTTAGTGCGCGATAACTTCGATTCCACTATTTTTCCGAGGGCAAGAAACCTCGCCACAGGTCTCGAGTGTCCTTCCCTAAGCTGATTAGGAATTTTTACATTGAATTTGGTTGAACGAGGTGGATAAACGCGAATGCGGCTCGACAATAAGACTGAACGCTCCTCCTTTACTGATTAGTTTTGCACAGAACATTAGTAGTCTCCCCTTTTCGATTTACATGATATTGACACGATCAGGGTTCAGTCTCCTTTTCCAATTCAATGGAATCTGTACAGTCTCCCTTTTTCAAAATCCAAGATATAAACAGCAGCTGCGCAGTCTTTCTTTTTTTTACAGGATCTAGGCAGTCTCTTTTTTTAATTTACAACATATTTACAGGTTCTAAGCTAGCCTCTCGTTTTGAGTTACGAGATATTTACAGCATCTGAGCAGGTCTCCCTTTACGATATTTACAAGAAACAGTCGAACCTGTACAACGCTGTCACGCTTAGGGAATGGCTAAGTGAGCCCAGGTCACTTGATAACTTAATGTACAGTTAATGCGTGATTCAATTCTACCTGTTACCACCGACCCCCCCCCCCCCCCCCTTACCCCCGGGAAGGCCCGGCCCGTCTGGTCCGGGGGTCGGAAATTTCCTGAAGCAGTCTTGCCCGGGGGTAGGGGGGCGGGGCAAATCGAAATAACTACTCGCGCAAGGACTTATGGGGTGACACAATGGCGGCTAACCACGCGGTAAAGGCCACGTTTCTTGCTGGCAAGTCCATTGAGTCATTAGCGAATGGCTGGACCAGAATAATCTGTCGAAGCTGGAAGTAATTAAGTAATTAAGTTCAAAACCTAAAAGAGGAAAGGATTTCCTCCAGAAGAAAAATTAATAATGGTTTTGTTTTAATGGAATTCACTCGTCTCAGCTTGTTTCAGGTGCAGTTTTAATGTTGTAAATATACTGAGTTAAACATTTTTACTATTTGGTGACGCAATTTTTGTAGTATTTCCATGGTCCATTGATAATCTTTACAAGTTATTTACACTTGTGGATATTGTTAGTAAATGTCGCTGCAATAGTTTACACGTTTAAATTATAAAATGCCATCGTTGAAAGTTACTCTGTAAATTACTGTTTACGGGAGATTTACATGGCCCTACTAAACGGCAAAATTCATGTAAATTTTGTTTTACAAGCCCACAAGAAGTAAATTGTAGTTTACAAAACATCCAAATTGATTTACATTTTTTTTTTAAACTTTTTCCAGTGAGTTTTCTTCTGTTTAGTTTTGATGGGTTGGAACTTATTTTCTGAACACATGTAGTTTTGGGAAAACCTCCTTTTTTCTGGAATACCCCACGCCAAGTTAAAACAGTGTCAAAAGTGTTTGTAGTCGGCCTTAGTACTTTTTTGTCAATAAGCGCCTTTTTTGTCAATAAAATTTAGCGGTCTTAGAAAATTAGTCACATAGGGTTTTTTGTCATTTTTATTAAAAGAATGAACACTAGAGCGGCCTGAACACGAAACGGTCCGATGTAATCTCGTACCCAGACCTCAGTCGGTTCGGGAATGTTCTGACCGTGGGAGATCTGGGTACGAGATTAGGTCCGATGTGGTGGCTAGAACTCTACGAGATTTTATCTAAATGTTTATCTCTTGGTGAAAGGGTTAACATGAAACATTCTGTGTGGTAATTAACTGAAAGGCGCTTATTGACAAAAAAAACAAAGTTCAAAAGGCCGACTAATGACACTTTACAAGTTTGAGAATTCCTTGTTTCACTTTTTCATTTCCCCGATAATATAATATTGGGTTAATACCAGAACCCAGGGTGACCAAAGGAAATACAACGGGATCCATAAGGTGAGTAAGAGGCTTATTTGTAATAATAGAAGCTTTTAAGGCAGCAGCAGTAGGGATGAAAATCAAGATTAGCAGACCCACCACGTGTGTTAATGTTTCGGTTAATCGACGCTCATTGGCGACATTGGCACTGGGGACAGGGTTGCCTTGGCCTTGTTCCACCATAATCTCGGCAACATTGTTGTTATGGCGACGAAGTTCACGAATGGTTAAAATCTGGACAGTGGCAATCAAAGGTACCGAAACTGCGAGGATGACTGAACCAGACCAGCAAACCAGTGGTTTTAGTGGAACTGGGAGCTGAAGGTACAGAAGGTCGACTTGTGCTAGAATGCCAATTGTGATGGATATCACCCAGACAACACAACAAGCGGCAATGGCGCGGCAGCGGGTCACCAGGAACTTGTATTGGACAAAGCGTTTGACAGCAAGGTAGCGGTCGATGCTGATTACGGCAAGGTTGAGGATTAAGCCAAGATTAGTTATCACAATGAATAGTAGCATAGGCCGTTCCGTCGTTCTCGTGTCAATTCCACAAGAAGGTCTCTGCTTTTCAATAGAATTTGTGATTCTAAACCAAGAATCGATTGGTGCAACAGTCGCACCCCAAAAAAGGTCAGTCAAGGTCAAGCTGCATAAAAGCAACAACCCAGGACGAAGGTTCTTGATTAACCCTATGATGACAGCTGCATTGGCCACAAAGCACCAAATGCTCAACAGCATCGTCACTGGACAAAGATAGTTGGTGTAGTAAAAGTAACTCTTTTGGAAGGACACTGATATTCCTGGAACAAAACAAGCTACATCCCCTTTGTCTTCCATCGCGTGCTCAGCAGAAACTAAGAACCTGTGATTTTGTAATATCGCCTGGAAGAAATGAAGATAGTCGTGTTTTGTTCTTTTCCCGCAATTTGTTTGTTTTTACTCTGTCTTTATTTACTTATTTATCCATTTTCCTTAAACCCTATTATGCCTGACCTCTTTTGGAGTTCCTTTGGCCTACCTTCATAATCGAAGATCGGGATAAGACTATAAGAATGAAACCTGATTGATAAAAAGTACATCCAAAACTGTTCCCCAGGATGAGAACGTCATATGACATGGAAATTACGTCCATGACTTCTTAAAACCGAATGTGTATCCACCATCATGATTTGATTTCTCCAAAACTCATAAAACTGTTTACAGTGAACCAAAAAAAACCAACCCAACGAGGGACTAGCTAGTTAAAGCTAAAATGGTGTGAAAAAGACAAGTTGAACAGATTGGTAATATATGCATTTTTTTATGAAAACGACGTAAATTATAGAGAATTTACTTTCAACAGGACATATTTTTCTTAAACAGTTACCAGCTCGCTACATCATTAACGGATTTGACACAAAAATACAAAAAAGTGTAAAACACACATTAACTGTCTTGGAAAGAATGAATAGGCTAATTCATCGTTCACGTTCCAGGCATAACATAACAACAATTTACAAAATTTACAACCTTACATACAACTGAGCTAAATGTTCATAAAACCACGAGGAAGAAGTTTCTCTTCTTGCAATTGAGTGCACGTCACTGCTGTTTACATTTTAATTCCCATTTTATCGTTCGCAATAAAGGGGAATTTTTGATAATGAATGCTGATTTTTTTATTTACAGAATCATCAAATTTTCCGTACTTGTTGCTTTAGCACTGAATTCTAGATATGTGTTGGTCAAAATATTTAATTCCTTCATTTCTTGCTAAATTGGATCGTGACGTTGTCGGCAATGAGTAATATCAGGCTGTAAGTGTCAATCGAGGACATTTGCAGGTACTTTATCCAAATTGGGAGTCTACCACTGAATATTCATTGTTTAAACGTGTTAAATTTAACCTAAGTGTTTAAAGAAATTGTAATACAGTAATCTTTTCTTCGTAAAACATGCAGTTAGCCCCGGAGTAAAAACACTCACCCGTAAGCAAAACAAACAATTTACTTGTTCGTTACCGTACAAAACATGCGGACAAAACGAGAAAAGTCGATTGTCATATACATGTAATTAAGAAAAATTCAAGTTTAATACATGAGCAAACTAACAACGGATAAACCAGATGTTAGGCATCAATTCATTGATTCACTCACCCTGTGAAGCTTTGTAAATCACACTAACACAGATCGATAAAAACAGCAAACGGTCCGCCCAAAGAAGGAACTTGAAGAGTAATTTCTTCCACTGACTTTGACCTTGCTTCTTCCTTCCACTTAAAGGGCTCTGTTATGTTTGGCTGTCGTTCTTTGGAAGAAGCCGTATCGAGGCGAAAGCACTTATTCGCCATGAATGATTTCAGTTTTCTAACCAAACACTGAATCCGATATAAGTTTTGTCATTTGACACAAATAATCTTTTGCTGTTTCTCGTAAGATGCGAAATTCAAGTTCAAGAATTTCATTTATAGCTGTAGCACTTGATTTCTATGTATATTTGGCACAAACAACACGGCTTAAAAAGTCAAACTCCAAATAACCTGAAAGAACTCTTTGTTGTTTTGCACAAAAAAGAGGGAAAAAAGCTACTAAAATGTCCAAATGGCCAGCTCAACCAATCAGGAGTGAGTATTTTCGCCGCTCGACCAATCAGGAGTGAGTAATTCTACCTTTGCTGAAAGGAAAATGTCTCGACCATTCAACATTCAGAAATTTTGCCCTCTATGTTATAAGTCATTTATTACTTTTCGCAATCGATTATTAATTTGATCACAAATTTTAGATTATAAAACAATAACAAAGGCGTTTTTTTTTATTCCGTAGGTTTTTGGGAATACTTTAGATCTGCAAAATCTGTATTCCAAAGCTATTTACTCCGCAAATACAATTTTCATTTTTTAAGCACTTTAGCAGTTATTAATGTCGATGTTGACTGTACGAAAAAATGGCTTTGCTCGTCTTTACAGTGCTTATAACTCTTAGCTCTACAAATGCCCCCAAAGTTCATCCCAGGTACGTTGTATGGCTTTCCTGGAATCTCAGGAAATACAGCTACTAGCAAATTAAAAAGTTATGCAAATTAAACAATAACTATCAGATATTGCCTCCCTCAAGCAAACATCTGGTATCACTGTCCTGGTTACACGAAATGTTTAGATTTTCTTTATTGCTATATATTTCCCAGTCTACAAGAAGAGAATTGAAAATTTTACTGGCTTATTTGGGCTTTAGTTTAATCGCGATTTGGGGGACTTTTGATATTTTAAAACTGACCAGCCTGGTCAGTAAGTTTTAGTGAATTTTTAGGTTGGAAATAAGTGTTTTTGACTTACGTTCTCGTTGACAGTATTCACTGGGAAAGTACAGTGTCTTCCTTCCAGCGCGCTTCACCGGATGATACTGAGATAACGGCGAAGTGATAAGCACTGTTAAAAGTTAACTAATTGATTAGGTACGAGAGGACAAAGCTGCCGACTAATTTCCAACAATTATAAGCATTAGGCTTTGCAGTCCAAATTTACATCCGCTTTAAAAAAAAACTGAAAGTTTACTGACAAATGTTAGCACTTCACTAAGCATGAGGAACCAAATGAAAACAATAAATTTCGTAAGAAGGATTATCATGTTATGTGTACAATGTTCTCAAAATGAATTTAATTTATATTGATATTTAAAGCTTACTTAGCTAATGGAACACATTTGACATGTTTCCATTGGAAATTAACACTCATTTTCAAAACAATGCCTATCAGTAAAGAACAGTCTGGATTAATTACATGTTTAATTAACTGCAACTGTCCTTCAATGATGCCAATAACCGAATATCGGACAGTGATTTATTTGGTTGGTTCAAAAAGCTTTGCACGAGTTATTCCAAATCACTCTCTTTTTTGAAGGGAAATGTTACCTTGCTTCAGGGCAAGACCATGAACGCAGTAAACGTAGCTAAAGGTTCCGTGTGATTTACGCTTTCTTTGTGGCAGTTGATCGCTAAAGACACAGCTGCAGGCAAGAAAAATTTTCTCTTGAAGAAAAAACTGTCAACGCCTGGTTAACAAAACTGAATTTCCATGAATACCAAATGAAATCGCGTAAAAATTCTTCGTTTAACTTGACTTTAATAATTTGTTTAGAATGAAGCTGGCAGCAAGGCGAAACAAGCTCGATAATAATTTTGATTCATGCGAACAATTTCTTCAGTATATGTTGATTAGTAAAGTCTTTGCGCATCGATCCCTCGTTTT
>NW_028145610.1:440000-587500 GCF_977016875.1 Pavona decussata
CAGAGATTTCCGTGTCTGTTAAATAAATCACGTACGTAGACGATGTTGTTGGAAAACCATCTCTTGTAAAAAACCGGTTTCTTATCAATTAAAATATTGCGATTGTTCCAAAGAATTTCATTTTTAAAGTCTACCTCATTTTTCTTCGACTTTTTGGAGTCATGCCAATGCAACAGAATTGAACGGTAGAAAGGGGAAAGGTTTTCCAGCGAGAGCATCTTAAGATCGTAATTGCATCTGGTTAAGAAAAAGAGGTTACCGTGTTGTTGGACCATAACATCAGGAATAATATTCCAAGAGGAGGGTACCTCGTTTTGGATTCTTTTAATCCACGCAATTTTCAAAGCTTTCTCCATGATTGCGAAGTCGCACATTTTTAACCCGCCTTTCGTTCTTTCTCCTATGATTGTGCTTCTTTTAATTTTCGCGCGCTTGCCGTCCCAGATGAAATTAAAAGTAATCTTATTTATTTGTTCTACGTATTGCTTGGGGACATTTAAAACAGAAGCGTTATATATCAGTTTTGACAGGCCTAGTGTTTTAACTATGTTAATTTTTCCATAGAGCGTTAGTTTTCTTCTTTTCCAGGTGTTTAAAGTTTGTTCCAATTCTCGTACTTTAGCACCAAAATTTAGCTCTTCCGCAAGTGTACGATTGTGCGAGAAAAAGATTCCGAGAGAGAGTATTGGCTCCTTTGGCCAATGAGCTCCAATGAGCCACTTATTGAGAAGGCTTTCACTTTTCAAAGGGAAGCGATCAGAAGTAATCCCTCTTTTAGAATCTCTGGGAGTTCTGTTTGAGCAATTCACGACAACGCAATAAACCATGTTTTCCCCCTAATGTTTTTGAAATTTGGCGCGTCTGCAAGTGAGCACAGTGACGTAATGCTAAGTATCCAAGCCTTGAAGATGGCGGTCAAAATGGCGGACGTTCAATGAGTAAACAGCGTGGAACTTTTCGTCATCATTTTGAGGTTAAAAGGTAGGTAAACCCTAAAATATTGGGATATTTGATGAATATACATGTTTTACTTCATGTCAAGAAAGGTAAAGAAAGTTTCATTTTCGGCTTCCGTTCTCCTTTAAATTAGATGTGTTTAATTTACCTTACGAGTTTAAAGTAATTCTAATATAATCAAGTATAGTGATGGTTACGGCTGCCTTTTTAGATAATTAAGATATTTCGATACCGTTTTGAGAGACTCTGTGTCACTTCTTCAACCGACTATTAAGTAGTCTTCTCCGATACTGAAAAATGTGAAATTCACACCAGTTATTTGGTTTGGATTGAATGTTTCTAATGATTAATATTTTGATTAAATCCACATTGCCATGACCACGATAAAAAAAGAACCTCCGGAAATCAGTAAATTGTAAATTTGGCGTGATCCAGATTTGGATTAGAAAAGCCACCAATAAATTCTTAAACTATGGTATGGGTATCCATTATGAAAATCGAGTGTGCGAATTTAGTTGACTTCAGTCACTTTCCTGTAAATACTTCGACAACGTTTTCATAATTTGGCTTAGCCTTTGTTGATCAAATCAAATCAAATCATTTTATTTCACACCATTTGGTTAGAAACACAATAGAGAAGAAAAAACACAGTAAACATAGATACAGGTTGTGCAACTAATAAAAATACATTGAAATTAGCTGTGTACAGCAGCAAAAGTAGCAGAGCTTTCGCGTTGGCTGCTGCTTATTTGAACATAAAGCCGCCGTTACACGTTGAAACTTTAATCTAAAACTTGGGTGCAACGGCGAACGGACCAGTTTCACGAACGGTGTTACACGGTGAAATTCTTGTTTTTTCACCACTGCGACCGCTGCAAGCCGTTGCAGAAGTAGAAAACGGTTCTACTTTCTCGTGAAACATGTCTCGCAACGGAAGTTCGAAAAAGTTTCACGAAACCGACCATTTTACACAGTGCAAAGCCTGCTGAAACTTGTTTCGCAGCGCCGTTGCACACAAGTTTCAGCTGAAAGATTCAACGTGTAACGGCGGCTTTATTTTTTAAGGAAGGAAATATGGAGCATTCATTAAACTTTAACTTATAAAATAGTAAGTAACTAGTAACAAAAACTAGAGTAATATAACTTAAATAAAATTATTATACACTATACTATTCAGGTAATTCATTGGTTTCTTATGATATAGGTTGTTAGGAAATGGGTAGAAACCGAAGTTATTGAGACAACAGAAAAAGGAAGAGTTTATATCTGACACTGAAAAAGATGAGTTTTGTATTGTTTTTAAAACTGCTAGTAGAGAAAATTTTCAACTTTGTTGGTATGGTTTCCCATAATTTTGAAGCTTTATCTCTAAAAGTCAATTTGCCTATGTTGGTCCTTATTTTTGGTCGATAGAAATTGACCTTAGATGAATACCTGGTGTTGTACCTGTGGATATTAGATACAATTACAAGGGAGTTACGAAACAGTGTAGTAATATAACTGTACTTACTAATATGAACACTTGACCGAATTTTAAAAGTCATCCTGAACGTGTTCCGTTAGCGGCTGATCAAATTTGTTCCCACTGACAATTTTTTGTAACAGAACCGCGTCTAGAGGTTGAACTGAATTGACTGACGCCATGTTGAATACCAGAAGGCAAGAATCTTACCAATTCTCACACTTGTTTTTCCTTTTTTTTTTTTGCTCGGCGTTGTCATTTTGTTACCGACGTTTGGGGTGCAACGTTAGCACATTGCCGTGGTTCTCTCCGTCGGCTTCGTGTGTTTTCGTTGATCTTCGACATTCTTAAGGGACAAAAGTCTTTTTACTTTCTGATAGTTTGTTGTTTATCTTTCAGGGGGTCATTGGAGGGGGTGAGTGAGTACTCCTTGGAGTCTTCAGTTGAGAGGTCGTTTCTGCTTATTGCAAGCCGACAGCGATATTTGTTTGTTAGCCTCGGGATGGGAGGGGGGGATGAGGAGGGAGTGGGGTGTGTACTTCTTGAAATATTTCGTTGAGTGGTAGTATCTGTTGATTACTATCTCTGAATACAACTTCCTCTCGCAAAACTAAAGTGAAATAGAGAAATAATCAATTATGGTGTTGTATTTGACGAACAATTGGCTCCTGTGCCTTGTTGTTGTTAAGTGAAAAAGAACTGTTTTGTAATCAAGCTTACTTGAAGATGAATAGACAAAGAAATTGTGGTGCTGAGTCGACGGGGGAGTGGAAACGAACATTGACATCCGATGGTATAATAAATATTTTAAGCGTTCTCTGGTTATACGAAACAATTACCCAGACAATATTCTATTTTATTATGAACTTCAGTTTAGCATTTTATTCCTACTAAGAGTTTTTATTGTTTTTAATAATTTTTTTCTTTTTCACACTTTTTGCTGTATATATTTAATGTTCGCGCTTTTATCCATCACTTGCCAAAGATTGCAGACTGGCAATCGAAAGCTCGTTAAAGTTACCGTGTACCTTCAGAGAGAAAATGTTTGGATTTTAATTTTTAGATAGAAATAAACTTCCCAGTAAGTTCTTACAAACAAAAAAAGAATTTTCGAAAAAGAGTGAGTATTCGCCGAGAAATTGGGACGTAAGCGATTTCCACCGGAAGTTAAATTTTACTTTGATTGACAGCATATTGCTGCCGGTGAACCACCCGTTGCGATATTTGCGCGAACGGCCTTTCTATAGTCTTGAACCCCTCACGTTCTCGCACTTCGAATATCTTGTATTTAGTGGAAGAACTTGCGTTTGTTTGAGTACGACACTGACATAAAAGAGGACAAAAGCTTTAAGCTACGCTTTAAAGTAGGTAAAGGTCTTAAAATCTTCCAGCGAAGCGAATATTTGGAGACGCGCTTGTTAATGTTTCAATTCGCGAGTCCGTGAATCGCGCTTCATGAACTTCCTTTTTTTATTTGCGGCTGAACGTTATCAGATCACTTGTGTTCGGGTGCGTAAAACTTACAAGTATCGGCAAGCGGAAACAAAACAAAAAAGCAATTGAAAAATAACGCTAAGAATCATGCCCTATGTCTTGATCTTTTCTCACGTCGCCCGTCGCCCGTCGCTATAAGATAACTAGTAAAGGGAAAGCCGCCGCTTTTGCTTGTAGCGTTTTCACAAAGACTTACTGTATTACGGTCATTTCCAAAGCGTTAAACGGAGTCAGCTCTTTTAAACGGTTCCGTTTAAACGTTTTCTTTCAAGTGTCAAACGGATACTGTTTCCTATTTGCAGCATTAACAATTTGGGACGTTCATTCAAGAGCGAATTTTCAGCCGAACTATCGATAAGCAATTTCGAGACTTCGCTGTTCTCAACAATATTTCGCTCGAATAGATTTATTCGCCGGCTTCGACTGAAGAGCAGCAAGAACTTTCGTTTTGACTGAGACAATACATGCGGTTACGGTGGTTTCCCGGTAATTCCGTAGGGCTGATAATTTTACCCTCTTCAGCCGCTTCTGCTTCGGCCCAACAGCTTTGCTTGATGAGGTCGGCTTCAGTCCCCATTTTGTTTTTCCCATAATCATTGCAGATTACAAAATCGACGTGCGCGTACAACAAACACCGCAGATATCCAACAAAATGGTGAAGGAGTTGATTAATACTCCGGAACGCGAGTACGTGCAAAACTGCGAGAAAATTTTCAGAGGGGGTGACCTGAAGAAAAAGTAGCTTGCAAAATGATTGGCTAATTTTCCATAAAGGCGTTAGGGGGCAGTACTTGTTTGTGTAGCGAGAATTTTTTTTCAAGCGCTGTTTTCTCAAATTTTAATTTTCGCTTGCAGGGGACACTTTCAAGAGTTACAACTCAACAACGATTTGGCCGATTTCAGTAAAATTTGGCCAGATGCTAGAAAAATATATAACCAACAAAACGTATCGGGGAATTTGATAATTCTAAAAATTCTTTCCTTGAAAGCCATTTCCGTGCGTTCACTCCGCATGGTTTCTCGCAGTTTTGAAAATGTTTTGTAACTTTTGAACGAAATCGAATTTAGGAAAACCCCGACACGCTTTTTAAGCTTTTGGGATCCTGACCTGGAGAAAAAAAACAAACTTCCAAAATATAAAAATCGCATTGAGTTGGAACTCTTGAACGATGACCTGGACCTTCAAGTTTCGACTTTACGGAAAACCTGGGAATTTATTTTCTTGGAAAAGCAATGAAATATTTGAATACCCAGTTCTATAAGCTTTAATTTGATATGGGTTTTGGGTATCTGTGATGTAACTGAGAGGCGCTATATCCGTTTAACTGAAGTCACCCCTGAAGGTACACGGTAACCTTAAATCGCTTTAAACTTTTAACCAGAGAACGCTTAAAAATTATGTCTTACCCCGGTTACTCGTCCACTTTTAAACGTATCCGATGGTATTTTACATATGATACATATATCATATTTAAAGTTCCGATACCTTATAACCTGATAACGTTTGAAATATTTCGATTTATGCAAATTATGAGCTTTTCGACTTATTTTTTATTTTAGCCGTTTTAAGAGTCAATGTCTGAGAAAACCGGGCAAAATCTGAAAAAGCTGAAAGATGGGGGTTGGCCAAATTATTCCATACTAATGTCATAGATAGGTTAGGTAGACTTATGGATAAATTTACTAAAGTTTGCTCTTCAAGTGTTTTGGTATAGGAGAAATGAGATCCACTCTCCATCACCCCCTCAGGTTCTAGTTTTTCTGGTAAATTTGACCCAAATTTGACAGCCAGCAAAAACTGTACAATTTAGCGAACGAAGTTCATGTTTTGTACCTGATATAAATGGTCATAGAACTTCTTGTAAAAAGCCAGAGATATGCGAAATAACCAAAAGTCACTCTACAACATTTAGTTTTGGAATACCTATATTTCGCATCTGCGAATGAGCAAGAAATTAGCCATTTTCGACCTCACGCAGAACACACAACTAAATCTTCAGCAACAATCGGATGCTAAAACCAAACACTCTTACCTTCCCTCTATCACAATCATCAATAATCTTTTTGGGCCATTTAAACAGCAAGATGCTTCACCACCTCCATTACTCCCACCACTCGTTGTCATGTACAGCACGACACGACGCAAGCAATGTGCCGATTAAGCCGCTCTTGGATTCCACACTGGATTTCTCCACGTTTAAATATATGCAGTTGACTAAAATGGTCCCAAAAAAATCAGAACCCCTCTCTGGCCAATTTAACAGAACGAAAATTTAAAAAGAAATACGAACTAAACAGAACGACGCCATCTTGAGTTGGATGGCTCTCAAGGGACTGGGACCTACTTATTTTTACTTTGGGTAGGGAGGGGACAGGGAAGGACCTATCGCCGGCGCATTGTTGCTAGAAACGTCTGGTTGCCGCGATAAACAGCTCAAGATCTGAACAAATAATACATGAACGAATCATGCTCAAAATAGAACCAGCAGGACCGCGCAATAGCGTGAAAAAAATAACTTCATTGGATTTTTTTTGAGCGTGCGGCTTTTAATGTACATTTTCACCGTTAAGAAATTAGAGATATCTAACTCCCGCGTTCTTCACAACTCGATAAAGCACGCTAAAGCATGAACAACTGGAATTGCTGAATTTAATAACAAAAATTGCAATGCCTTTATAAGAAAGTTTCCGTTTAGTAACTTCGAAAGAAGTACCGTTATTTGACACTTGTACTACATAACACTAGTAAAACAAATCTCTGTACAATGTATGAGCAAACTGATCACAGTTAATACTCAATAAATTGACTCTCCTAGGTTATTCTCTCTACTCGACACGCTCCCCTCTGAATCACTGAGGAAAGCTGTAATATGATCGCTACCTTTACCGCAAAGCAATCAGATTGGATGTGTGAAATAAGTAGAAACATTGTCATGGAATTGTTCTACCTTTAAAATAAACTGCGTAAAACTAAAGATAACTGACGAAAAATGTGCGCTTGATATTTAGAAAAAAAGATTTTTCCTTGCAGTTCCCCTTTGGGTTGGAATTTCCTTTTTCCTATAGATAATTGCCTTTTCCAAGGTAAGTTTGTTTTTGCTTCCGATCTTTTAAAAAAGCGTTGGACTTATCATTCCGGCTTGTCATGTACACCAGAAGGCCCTTAGGAGTATGCGCTTTTTGGTTATAAAAGCTGCTGTTGAAAACTTACACAACAAATTAACAAAAAATTAGTTTTGGCTGTATTATCTCCGCTTTGATACCTTGATAAATATGATAGGAGACGGGATGGAGGAGCTGCCGGACCGTCAAGAACGCTAATCAGAGAATAAACAAATAACATCACGTTAACGTAGAATCTGCAACGCCCAACTCTTAAACTCTACTGGGATCATCACAAAATTGTTTCCAGGTCGAATAAATAAAGAAGTTATATATCGGTCCAAGGGAACAGTAGTCTTACTATTAATTCAAAACATTCACTTGAAGCTTGTCCTCAAATTTTGAGGTAGCATCCTCCACTTTAAATCTGCTTGAATGGCCTTTTCAACAAGTGTTACACAGGGCTGAAACAATATTTGAAATGAGAATGATGATTATTCTAGAAAGTGACATAGGCATACTCGGAAAAAAGAAATCCGAGTGCTCCTATCAGGAGTCGAACCTAAGACCTTCCGATTACTAGTTCGGATGCTCTGCCACTGAGCTACATTCAAATCCTAGCAGTATGCAGGATGTTTGTCCCATTGTTAGGAAACTCGACCAACACAGCTTTCCTCTTGAACACAACGTTTAATGCTCATTAGACATCGATGTACAACCTTTGACGTCCGATCTAGCGACATTACAACACTTTCGATATACGAGCGAGATGAACAAGGGCACGTGACTTACAACGCTAATTTACTAGGGTAGGGTAGGGTAGTCATAAGTCCAGTCTCTCACGTTTCTTGACCACCCTTCCTGATCTGGTGCGACGGGCTGTAACATCCTCCCCACCTTGTCCTCCTTCGGGGAGGACAACACTGAGTCTAGGTTCAGGAACAGGAACACTCTGAGCGGGAACAACATTCGACTGCAGTTTCTCCCCACCATGTAAAGGAACTTCTTCTTCTTGTAGGGTGGCAGATTCTATTTCCAATCTATGCAGACGTTGTACAGGCCTAGTTAGGATGCTCTTTTGTACTCTCACTGTTGCAGTTCGTACAAGTCCGTCTTTGCCAAGGTGGACCTTTTCAACTCTACCTAGTGGCCATTTTCCACGAGAAACGTTATCTTCAGAGACCAGCACAATATCTCCTACTTGAATGGGTGCTGTTTCCTTCTGCCACTTGTTTCTCACTGTAAGCTGATAAAGGTACTCTTGCTTCCACCTTCTCCAGTAGTGGTTGAGCAATCGTTGGAGATAGAGATATCTTTCCATAATTCGCTTACTAGACTCTTCCAATTGATCATCTTCAGCGTCAGGTAACTGTTTAAGTGATCTTCCAATGGCAAGATGAGCAGGTGTGATTGGTAATGGATCTCTGTTGTCGTCACTTACTCCGGTCAGAGGTCTGGAGTTGATTACACCTTCTATCTTGATGAGAAGTGTATTCAGCTCACTGAAGGAGAGAAGTGCTCTTCCAAGAACTTTGCGCAGTGGTTCCTTAACTGCTCTACAAAATCTTTCCCACCATCCACCTCTCCATGGTGAGCGTTCTGTGATGAATCTCCACTTAATCCCTTTAGCTGATAACTCTGACTTGATTCGATCTTGATCCAAAGTGTCCCACAGCGACTGGCTCTGTGACTTTGGCTGGTCATACAACTTCTTAATCTCTCTACTTGCAGCTTTGAAGGTTTTTGCATTGTCTGACCACACTGTATGGCAAAGACCTCTGCGATTTGTCATGCGACTGAAGGCTTGCAGAAATTCATCTGTTGTTAGGCCATTTGTAAGCTCCAAGTGAACCATACGCGACGATGCACATGTGAACACACACACATATGCTTTCTTGACACTTGAGCCCTCTTTTACATATAAGGGTCCAGCAAAGTCAGTACCAATGTGTACAAATGGTAAGGAGGTTGACACTCTTTCCTCGGGTAGTGATCCCATCTTCTGTGTGCAAGGTCCAACTCGCTGTCTCTGGCAAGGCACACATCTTCTAATAACACGTTTGACATCACGTCGTCCTTGGGTAAGCCAAATCTTCTGTCGTAAGACTGATAGTACAGTTTCTGGACCCGCATGCAACATCTGTCTGTGTACATCTTGTATCAACCTTGCAACTGCTGGATGTCCATGCGGCAAGATTATTTGGTGCTTGTTCTCTTCAGGAAGGTCGGCGAACTGTAGTCTTCCACCTACTCTAATCACTTTATCTTCTTTGTCATAATAAGGGTCTAACTTTAGGAGGCGGCTACTGTTGGGTAGTGTTTTTCCGGCTTTCAACTGCTCGTAGTCCTCTTTATAGACCTCTTCTTGAATCCACATACAGCACTTCAACTCTGCCTGTTTCATCTCCTCAGCTGACAATTCGGTCTCCTCAGACCTCTGTTTCATCTTGAAAAACTTTACGGCTCTCAGTACGTAAGCGGTTACTCTGATCAACTTCATCCACGTTCCATACCGTGACATATCAAGCAATGGCTCTACTACAACTGCGGTACAACCATGGGTAACTCTTCTTTCCTCTTCGCAAGATTCAGGAACGGTATATTCACTTCGCGGCTGAGTAGGTTGAGACGCACAAGGATGCAACAGCCATGGGGGTCCATTCCACCATAGCGTGCTTGAAATCATATCACCACAGGTCAATCCGCGTGTCAACAAATCTGCAGGATTCTCTTTGCTAGGACAATACTTCCAGTATTCAGGGTCCCATGTTGACTGTATTTCTGCTACTCGGTTTGCTACGAATGGCTTCCAACAAGAACTCCGTCCTCGGATCCAATGAAGTGCTACCATGCTATCTGTCCAACAAACAACGCTATCCATCTTGATTGGCAAAGTCTCTGCAACATATTTCAACAATCTGGCATTCACTACTGCCGCTAGAAGCTCTAATCTTGGAAGTGACACTGTCTTGATAGGTGCAACTCTGGATCTTGACATAACTAGCTGTGATGACACCTGACCTTGCTTATCGGTTATTCGAATGTACACTGCAGCTCCGTACGCCTTCGGGGAAGCATCTCCGAAACCGTGTAGTTCGATCCTATGGTCAGGGGTGACACCATTTCCAAAGCAACGGGGAATGGTCACGTCTTTCAACTGCAACAAATCTGATTTCCATGATGACCACTTCTCTTTGGTGTCACTGTCCAATGGGTCATCCCACTGTAGTCCCTTCCGCCACAGCTCTTGAAAAAGGATTTTTCCTCTTACAGTGAAGGGTGATATCAGTCCCATTGGGTCAAACATTTTCGATGCTAGGCTCAGTACGCTTCTCTTCGTCATTGGGTCATGACATGAGATGATGCCGTTTGGTGCCAGGAATCTGAAGCAGTCAGAGGTCAAGTCCCATGACACACCAAGTGCCTTGAGTGGCTCACTTGAATCAAACATTACTAGTGGCGACGAGGCTCTCTTAGCTGGGTCTATGCTATCCATTACAAGCTCTGAGTTGCTTGCCCACTTTGTCAAGTTAAACGCTGCTGTAAACATGATTTCTGACATCTCCTGTTGGAGTTTCAAGGCAGAGCAGTCTGTCTCGGCTCCTGTTAAGCAGTCGTCCACATACATGTTTTGTAGGATTTCCCTTGCAGCATCAGGGAATGTCTCTGCATACTTCTTGGCGTGATTATGGACGGTTGCAATTGCAAGAAATGGACTAGAGTTCACTCCAAACGTCAATCTTTGCATTCTGTAGACTTTGGGTGGTTCATTGATCTGCAAATCTCTCCATAGGTACCGGTGTACATCTTGATCCTCTGGTGCAAGCTTCACTTGAAGAAACATCTTCTCAACATCTGCCATTAGGCCGATTCTGTGGGTACGAAAACGGATGAGAACAGATGCCAGGTTAGGTTGTAATGCAGGACCAGGAAGGACGCAATCATTGAGAGAAACTCCACCCTCTTCTCGTGCAGAAGCGTCAAATACAATTCTGCACTTTGTTGTCCTTTTGTCTGCGCGGAACACTGCATGGTGTGGTAAGTAACGGACAATACCATCTTCATTTCTCTGCTCAGATACTTCTTCTGCAAAACCTTTCTCTACATATTGGTTGATTGCAGCACAGTAAGATTCAGCTTTAACAGGATCTCGTTTCAGCCTCCTTTCGATGCTTTCGAGTCGTCTCACAGCTTGTGCATAATTGTTCTCTAGTCTGGGATGATCCTTCCTCCAGGGCAGTTGAACTTCATAGTTTTGTCCATCAAATTTCAGTCCTTTGTTGAACTCAGCAACTGCATATTCTTCCTCTTGAGACATGGTTGGGTTTTCAGCTTCAGTAATGCCAATTGATTCTAGTTCCCAGAACCGTTTTAAACTCGCAGTGACTTCATTGTTCTCTATCACTGTTAACATAGATGTTGAGTACTTTGAATAGCAATCAATGGGTCCAGTAAGAATCCAGCCAAGGTGAGATTTTACGGCAATCAACGAATCAGCGGTTGGTCCTCTCTTGTGTATCCCAGTTACAAATGAGTAATAGTAATCAGCACCAATGAGAACATCTACTTGAACTGAATTACGAGGGTAGGAGTCAGCAAGAGTTAAACCTTGTAGGTGAGGATTGTTCTGAAGAATTAACCTGACAGGACCAAGGGGGTTGCAGATCTTGGGTATGGTAAGGGCTTCCATTTCTACAGCTTCTGTTGGTTCTCCCTTAATCGGTAAGAGAGCGAATCGTACTCTTTGTAATCTCTTGGTTTCACTGGTTTCCCCACCTAATGTTGTGACACTCAATAACTCTGTGGGGCCTTGCAAGCCAAGAGACTCTGCAATGTTCTTACGTAGGTACGAGCGTTGACTTCCAGAATCTAAAAGAATACGAACTGTCATTTCCTGACCATTCACAGATAACCTTGCTACCGCTGTCTGGAGAAGTGTCTCCTTCACATGCGAGGTAGGTTGGGTTGAGGCCAATCCACTAAGGGTGCTATTGGTCACGTGCTGGGGTGAAGTACTGGGTACATGCTGAAGTGTAGAGGTAATTGGGTACTGGGGTGTGGTCGCTAGGGGCTGGCCATGCAATAACTTGTGATGATGTCGACCACAATTTGCAACTGAACACTTGGGTTGGCGACAAATTTTGGAGAAATGCTTGTAGTTGCTAGGCTTTAAACAATTGTAACACAGCTTGCTTTCTTGGACTAGTTTCCATCTTTCTTCCACTGACTTCCCATTAAACAATGGACAGTTTGGTGAACCATGATCTGCTTTACAAAAACTACAACTTGGATTATTTAATGGTGGTCGTGCTTCACTGAACAAGGCAGAAGCAGTTGATACTCGTTCACGGTCACTTCTATGAGTGTACGCTGACTTCTTGCTTTCATTTCTACCCTTACTGGAACTACGATTATTTGGGTAAGTATTTGTGTGAAGGCCTCTCTCTCCTGCCTCTTTGGACACAACTTGTCGATTAAGGAATTTAAAGAACAAATCGAGATCAATTTCGTCCTCAGGGGTGTCTGCAAGCTCCAACTCCCACTTTTCCAGTAACTGAGGGGGTAATTTTGTCTCGAACATTGGCAATAGGATGCATCCGTGGCTCACTGGGTTTTCCCCGAGAGCTTCTAAAGCTCTAGTTCTGTTCTTTAGTGTATCATAGAGATCTCGGAGTGAAGATGCACTAACACTAGACTTGGCATCCATCTTAAGCACAGATTTCACTAAGGATGAGATTATCACACGCTTTCTTCCATATCTGTGCTTGAGACATTCAACCGCTGGTTGGTAGTTTGCTCCTGTCACCTCAAACCCTTCTATAGTTTGCAAGGCATTACCAGTCAGCACTGAACGCAGATAGGTAAACTTTTGAACGTTTGGCAAGTCATCATTGTTGTGCACTGCAGCTTCAAACTGATCCCAGAAGTTTTGGAATTTCAACACATCACCATTAAACTTTGGTAGCTCAATCCTGGGCAATTTCAGGTTTGATGATTGGCGACTTTCAGTATGCGCACTTTCTTGGGAGCTTTGATCTTTTACTTTGCTTTCCTTACTAAGGTATTCATGGGCGGAATCAACAGCTTTATCTATGACATCCAAAAGACCCTTCCAACTACGAAGCTCTTCTTCAATATTCTCTTCTGCGATCAAAGCGATTATCTGATTTCTTAACTGAAGATAACTCTCTCGACACTGGGTTAATCTTTCGATTCTGAGCTGTACTTTAATCTTGTTGTTGGCGTTTTGAATTAGTTCTACAATGTCACGAATCAAATCGTCCATATCCATTTGCAATGTCTTAGCCTTTCGTTTAATGGAACTTATTTCCTGGGCTTGTTCCTCATTAACCGGTCGAGGAGACTCTTTCGAAACCTCAGTGAAATTCGAGCTCTCTTGCAATTCTGGCTTAACATCAACATTGGACTGCAAAACATATTGAGCGTTTACTAACCGTTCAAGTAAGACCTTCTTCTTTCCAGTCGTCGGCAAACCCTTTTCGTTAAGCCTTCCGCGAAGTTGTTCGACTGTGAGGGAAGATAAGTCCTCTTGTTTAAGCATTTCGCTGCCATGATTACTCGCGGCCATCTTGACGCCACGTGGTAAATTGCTGTTGACCGTACGAAGATTCAACTCAGTCAATCCACGGCATAAATATCGTCTTCATCCGACTTCGAAGGACCAATTAATGTTAGGAAACTCGACCAACACAGCTTTCCTCTTGAACACAACGTTTAATGCTCATTAGACATCGATGTACAACCTTTGACGTCCGATCTAGCGACATTACAACACTTTCGATATACGAGCGAGATGAACAAGGGCACGTGACTTACAACGCTAATTTACTAGGGTAGGGTAGGGTAGTCATAAGTCCAGTCTCTCACGTTTCTTGACCACCCTTCCTGATCTGGTGCGACGGGCTGTAACACCCATGAACCTAGTTTAATGACCTTAGCTCCCACGAGTCTCCTGTAGCTCAGTGGCAGAGCATCCGAACTAGTAATCGGAAGGTCTTAGGTTCGACTCCTGATAGGAGCACTCGGATTTCTTTTTTCCGAGTATGCCTGTGTCACTTTCTAGAATAATCATCATTCTCATTCATTCACCAGGCTGGAAATATACCATCACATTTCTTTCAAATATTTGAAATGTTGATTTCAATTGAATGAGATGTTTGTTACATTGTAACAAAACAACGCATCTGATAAATTAGCAGAGATTTCCGAACTGATAAGAAAAATAATTTAGATATTGTACATACCGGATCCTATTGGAACTGAAACTTGAAACTCCTGGTATATTTCTTCCGACACCTGTTTGTTTACCCGACGAGGATTTTTTTAATTTTTTCGCTTCCCCTTTGTGAGATGGATGAGAACAACTGGATTTTAACTTCTGGTAAAGTGGTGTTAATTCGTATCTGTGCTTTGGACATTTCCCTGTCTTCCATGCAATCCGGCGCGATTGAGAATAACATCAGCCTCGTTAATCCGTGTCCCTTAGTCTTGACTTCGATCCACTTACACCCAGATTAGTTAGATAATCTGTTAAATCCTTTCTGCATGATTTTAGAGGAACAACATAAAGCTCATTTGGCGCATATGGTGTTGGACCGCATACACTGTCAACAGTTGAAAATGAGCAGCTCATTTTGCGTTGTGCATTACGCTTCTGACTGCAATGTAAATACTGTTGCAAAAGACTGGAGCGAAGACCATATGTCACGTAATAAATGTAAATATGGTAAGAACAAAATTGTCATAAAATACTTTCGTACGTGTGTAGTCTCTTACGATACAAAAAAATATGACGTTATTTTTTCGGATTTTTTACCCTTTGTATTGAAACAAAATAGAGTTTCTGCAAGTGAATCTGCAAATAAGACTTCCAACTGGGCTACGGTATTGTTTCTACAAATTACTCTTGTGGTTTTGGCTCATATTTGATTCGTTGTAACCCATCTTTGACAGTACAAGACAGCTTGACCCAGAAACTTCGCCTAATCAAAGCCCACAAAATGCAAATTAAATTTCAAAACGATATTCCCTGCCCAGCAAGTACAACAACATGTAGGCCATTTAATAAGCAAGGAAAATGGTTGTAACTCTCGTTGGTATCTTCATTTCCCAACAGTTTGTTATTCCTTGCCACTTACGGCATGAGCCTAAACCAGCCTTCCTTAAATCAAAAAGCTTACTTATGAAAAAACAGCGTGGAACAATCACCCACGGCCAGCTGGCTCCCTTACAACCAATCAACTAGTTCCCAGTCTATCCCGAGTGAACAAATTCAACATGGCGTCGTTTTGTTTATTTTCGCGTTTTCTCAATTTTTTTCCGTTTAATTGGCAAGAAAGGGGATTCGAATATTTTTGTGGAACTAATTTGATGAACTGAATATTTTTAACTTAAGACAAACCCAATGCGAAATCCAGGAGCGGCTTAAACAGCACATTGATTGCGCCGTGTCGTGCTGTACATGACATCGAGTAGTAGAAGAAATGGAGGTGATGTAGCATCTTGCTGTTTGAATGGCCCAAAAAGATTATTGGTGATTTTAATAGATGGAAGGTAAGAGTGTTTTGTTTTGGCATCCAGTTTTTGCTGAAGTTTTAGTTGCGTGTTCTGCGTGAAGTCGAAAATGGCTAATTTCTTGCTCATTTGCAGATACGAAATATAGGTATTCCAAAACTAAATGTTGTAGAGTGACTTTTGGTTATTTCGCATATCTCTGGCTTTTTGCAAGAAGTTCTATGACCATTTATATCAGGTACAAAACATGAACTTCTTTTGCTAAATTGTACAGTTTTTGCTGGCTGTCAAATTTGGGTCAAATTTACCAGAAAAACTAGGACCTGAAGGGGTGATAGAGAGTGGATCTCGTATCTCCTAGACCAAAACACTTGAAGAGCAAACTTTAGTATATTTATCCATAAGTCCACCTAACCTATCTATGATGTTAGTATGGAATGATTTGGCCGACCCCGATCTTTGACCACCTGCCTGGTTTTCTCAGACAATAACTCTTAAAACACAAAGACCTTAAAATCGCAGCCATCAAGAAAGCTCGAGATACTTTATGATAAATGACCTTTCGACATAAATGACAAAGTAATATTTTTTTTTTTTGAGAATTTAACAAAAAAAAAAGGGCATTGACTAGAATCACCCGGTAAATACTAGAAATACGTGACTCGCAAAACCTCGCGATGCTAGGGGTAGGTGTACAGTTCATTTGTAGTGAAGAAAGGGGCAAAGGCAGGTAGAAAATATCAAAGGTCTCGTTTTCTCCTTTTAACAGCCCCACCGTGGTCAAATTGGTTTGACCACACCCACTCTGTGTGATGCCATTCTCACAGACTATGGGAGTGATACACTGTAGTTAACAGCACGTTAGGGATACAGCATTAGAAATGTGAAGGAGGGGGGAGGGTGTGTCCCAAATCAGGTAAAAAAAATCGCGGAAAACCAACATGGAAAAGAAAAATGGAAAATGATTGCACCCTGCTGGTTGTGAAAAACAGACATATCTTTCCAGACAGCCCCCCCTCCCCCCTCCTCACAATTGTAATGGTGCATCCCTGACCAGAAGGTTCTATAACTTGCATTGATCTCCTTAGTCTTCACGGATTTGAGAAGTAGTCACTCAATAGAGTAAGCATTTAACAGAGGGCAAAATAATAGATACCATGGTCTTTGTTAAGTGTTACCCTGCGCAACGGTCTCCCTTTCCCACCAATCCTTTCACTCACAGAAGTGATCTGCATTATTTGAAATGCTCCTTATAATTTCAATACACTGTCAAGCAGACATCTACAGACAGGTAATAAGAATTAAGGAAATAAAAAGAATAAGGGGATTAGTGCTTTGCTATGACACCACACTCTCAAGAATAAAATTACCTAGGAGAATTAGCTCTCATATGTTGATAGTGAAAGGGTTGGTAAAAGTGTACAAAACTTTGCAAATGATATTTAACAGAGAGCTCTTAGAAGATGGTACATGTAACCGTAGCTAATCTTTTTGCTCTCCAACCCCGCAACCCCACCCCCCCCCCCCCCCACCATACAAATCATTAAGTACAACATTTGTTATATTTGGGTTGGTAAAACTTCAACCCAGCCACCTCCCCCCCATATCGTCCATGCTTCCATGCTGATCAATAAGTACAACATTTGTTATAGTTGCGACTGCTTTATTTGCATAAACAAAATATGTACATTGTAGAGATAAAATGTGATTGTGGTTGCTTTGAAGAATACAATTTCAGTTGGCAGTATGGGAAGTGAGTGTAATTGAAGAGGTGCCTGGAAAAAAGCACTAAGTTACTTCTGATAAATTGCTAAATTCTCCTTCCAAATTTCCTTGCATTCGCTTATGAAACAAAAGGAGAATTTTACCCTACATCAAAAGTCATTTAGGCCTTATTTCGCACACTCCTTCAATTATAACAGTGACATAAATTTTCTCTTTGTTATGAGTGGTCAGTGAATAGTTGCGAGGCAATACTGAGGGAAAATTGAATGGATAAGATATTACTATTTTTTGTCAAAGAAGTCCATTCCTGTGACTCTCATCTCATGACTATTCAGTAATGAAGTTGTTTTTACTGTAGCCTGGATAAATAATTTTGATATTGAGCAAAAATTACTAAATGACAAAAGTTATGTTTTTACATTGAACTGCAATTTTGTTGTCACTTACCTTGCAGAAGAGGTTAGAATGTTAAGATTTATGTTTATGCTACATCTATACTGGGAACACTAGCTGAACTAAAATGTATGAAATAAATTTTATGCTGAAATAAAAAATTTTCAAAAGTGCACTTTTCTTGTAATCAGTTACCTTAAGAGGAAAAAATATGTAGCATTTAGATACTGCCTATATGAGATTTTGAGATGTGGCTTCATTTGTGAAAAATGGGTGGTTGCCGATTGAGCAAATTAATCGCGGCTCTGATATTGACGTGCGGTGATATCAGCCAGTTGTTGTAATCGTTCCTCTTCTCTTAGCCTTTGTTGTAATTGCTTGCTTTTAGCTATTGCCTGGAGTCTTTGAAAGGACAATGGCTGTAGAACTACATTATCTAAAGAGCGTACTCTAGAGAGT
Organism: Pavona decussata; assembly: GCF_977016875.1. NCBI lineage: Eukaryota > Metazoa > Cnidaria > Anthozoa > Scleractinia > Agariciidae > Pavona > Pavona decussata. The sequence continues at coordinate 458,128 of NW_028145610.1, forward strand.
GCCACAAAACTACATCCTGCAGCTCTTTCTGCTTTTCCTAAGTCAATAACCACTGAAGATAATGTTTGGCCTTGCGACTTGTGAATGGTCATTGCATAGCTTAAACGGAGAGGCAGTTGCTGTCTTGACAATCGTTGGCCTTCAGTTTCCCATTCAAATAAGTGTGGTGGTATGGGGACAATCTGAGGGTGTGTGTGCAGGAATGGTGGTCCTGTGTAGTGCTGAAAATCCACAAGAGCTGCAATAGGCAAACAGGGGGGGAGGGCGCTCAGGATGGAAGATGAGGTCATGTACAACACCTGCTGCACCATTACACAGTCCAACCTCCTGCCAAAGGTTACATGTTAGCATTACAGCCGCTCCTCTTGCAAGAAATGTGACAGCCTCAAGACTTCCAGCATCATCTGATGTAGCAGCCTTTGCATTTCTGCCTGAATGAACACCAGAGATGCGAGCAACTGGTGTTGCTAGGTTGCTAAGTTTGTCATAATTGTAGTTTGCTACACTTGCCTTGTCGAAAAATAACCGTGGTGCATCTTTGAAGTTGTCCATGTTGGTGTGCTGCGGTGTACGTTTGCAAAGTTTTTGCCAGTCGCATTGCGTGCTCTGGCCATTTCGCATACGCATAAGAAGTTCTCGGAAAACTTCAGCCTGTGGATTATTTCCTGCCTGTCTAATGTTTTGCCTTAGCATCACAACTGTTTCGAAAAGACTATATATTGAATAACCAAGTTGACCTAGAATTGAACTGGGCGATGTTGCAAAGATAGGCTTCTCTTCAACAGGTGGCAATTGCGCAAAATCTCCAAGCAAGATCATTGAAATTCCTCCAAGTGGTTCATTAAGCTTACCTGTAGCCTGGCGCAGACGCTTATCGACCCAAGCCAATGTCCTCTGTCCGAGCATAGACATCTCATCAGTAATAAGGTAATGCTTGCCAGTGAAGCGAAGTTGTAAACGTTGTAGTGGTTGTCCTTGTAAGTCAGAATTGTTGTAGTTACGCACTGGCAGCTGCAACGCAGAGTGTAATGTGCAACCCTGAATGTTGTATCCAGCAATTCCAATAGTCCCTGTCAGCTTACACTTATCTCCTAGAATGGTCATTAATGCATTGATTAAAAATGACTTGCCTGATCCTGCTGTTCCTGTAATTATCATGCGAAGGGGCTCATTTGGTGCCTCAGTGTTGAGGGCTGCATGATGCATAGCAACTATGTTGTAAGCAAGGCGCTGATCTACATTTAGTTGTTCTAGATTAACAGGCTGGTGTTGTCTCCTGTGTACAACAGTTGGGTCTTCGCGTGCTTCATTTCTCCTTTTTGTATTTTTTTGTTAATGGCAAATAAAATTGAATTGAATTTGTGATCCAATTTGCAGAGTTACGAACTAAACCAGGAGGCATTGTCCTTCCTGCTGTCGTCCAGTCAAAGGGGAAGTTTTGCTGAGTGGGGTTTTCTTGTGAGACACTTTGGTCATATTGTTGATTTAAGCGACATAGGAGCATCCACTCTTCAGGTTCTTCTTCATGCTGTGGTTCATCATCTTCCTCATCATCATCGTCTTGGTCTTCCTCAGTGTAACGCCGAGCTTGTTGTTGCTCTTGCGCTAACATGGGCATGTAATCTCCAGCGTTGTCCAATGTAAGGAATGCATGGTAACATTGTATGTAAATGTCATCTGAGTCCTGAAGTCCATTCCAAGCAGTATTAACTTCACCAGACCATGGTTTGTATTTAATCAGCTGATATTTACAGTACTTTCCATAGTTCTGTCCGGATGGATTGGGGGAAAAATCGGGAAATGTTCGAATGATTACTTCTTGTTTATGACGTTTGAGCTCTCCTTGCGACACATAGTAAGCTGAGGCAAATTGAACCAAGTTGAGATCAAGAATATTTGGGGTCTGTTCTTGCCAGTTAGCTCGAACAGCATAAGCATCAAGTACTGAAGGATCTAATGCTTCATCACCTTGATTGTCATTTTCGTCTTGCCCTGTCCGAACTTTTCGACTACGATCTAATGACACACATAGAAACGAGAATGTTGATGAATACAAGGGTTTCCCAAGAAGCAGGTGAGTGGTTTCTTGCGATCCTATGTCACGCTCTCCAACAACTTGGATCACTGCACTTCGCAATGCAGTTATTGCCATGTCTGTGTCCCGAAGCTTGTTTACACAGAGACTCAGGATTTCAGTGGCTGACTGGGATCTTGGTTCACCTTTAGTAGCATACTTAGCCATGTAGCGAATGCATTGGTCAGTATCAACAATTGCTTGAAGGTGAACATTGGCTCTCCAGTGCTGTAGCATTACTCGGTTGTGGGAGTTAATACGACTATCATTACGTTTAGTAGTTAGGGTTACTTTAACTCGAGCTTGGGTGACTTCTTCAACTGTCAGTTCATGGTCATCGCTGCCAGCTTTTCTTATCAGTTGGAAGTCAAGTGATGTTTCTTCTTGACAGTCCTTTGGGAAATTGAAGCGGCATGTTGCTCCCTGTCCGGGTTTCTTCCGAAGGCAGTATGCTGTACTGCATTTTGTGTGACGTTGAACTGAATTGACAAGGGCTTGGTAGTCATCATTGAAATTTTGCACATTTCTAATTAGTAAAGATGATGGATGTGGGGAAGGGACAACCCAGTTTTCCTGGGGAATGGCCTCATTAATTGTGGTTACTAACCAGTCTGCATATTTGATAACAGTTGTTGTTGCTTGATGGCCTGCTTCAATTTGGAGTTGAAAGTCAGTTGCCATCTGTTCATAGGTTGGTTGTTCCATTTGCAGTTGCAGAATTCGCTCTAGTTTTCACCCTTGCACAGCTGTGTTTACGAGGTTGCAAAGGCCTGGATCATTTGTAACCTTGGCACAGCCATGTGCGTGAATACTGCCTCATGCCTGCCACTCGAAACGATAGCACTTCCATTCTGTGTGCAATACTCGATCTAGCCAAACATTGGAAATTCATCCAGTCTCGAAACAAAGTAAAAATCTGTCAAGTGTGGATTGTCTATGACAGCTTTAATACGAATGGAAGATGTTGCATTGTTTGGCTCCTGTAGCAGTCGGTGTAAATCTGGCCAGTGGTTGTCAGCTGCACTGAAAGTGAAGAAAAAGGTGGTAGCCCCTTTTAGTGTAATGAGTGATTTAAGTTCCTGGTAGCGCTGATACCAGTACTGCTTTGTCCCTTGAATCTTGGCAACGTAACGTTGAAGGCGATTCATGAGCTGGTTGGCTGACATCTGCCCTACCATTTGACGAAGTTCCTCGATTGTTAAATTGGAGTCTTCTGGATTTTGCGTGAGATAGATGCGAGCTTGGGACAACAGTTGATGGCGTTGTTTCATGTTGAGTGCCCAATATGGAAATCGAGGGTGTGATACAAAGCGCCAGGAAAAGGTTCCTGCTGTCGAACGGTCTACACACTTAATAAGGTGTTTGAAGCCTTCCGTTAAAGAAACCTCGCGAAGGCGTGTTTTCTTAGTGGGATCCCCTTTTCCATAAGGGAAAAGAGTTGGAAATGCCATAGTAGCCGAACCCTCTGTACGGAATTCATTGATAGGATCACCATCATTGGACGGCCAGTTTAATGGATCTTCTCCATTGATTAAAGCCCTTATTGCATCCTGTTCTGACTGTTGAGCTTGAGGAAGCGGGAGGAAGGAATGACTGTGCTGAGAATCTTCGCCATCATTATTGTTCTGAGATGTGTCTTCTTCAGCAGTGTGTTCCTCTACATTTGGCTCTGGATCCTCAGCGGTAGGGAGATCTGACGGAACTCCATCAATGGGTAAGCGGTGGAGAGCTTCATAGTCAATTTGAATGTCAGCATAAAAAGGATTGTTATCCTTCAGCCATGTGATTGCCTCAAGTATCTTCTGTCTTCTAACTCTACAATCTCTGTGTGTGTTGTCAGCTCCATGTTTTCGAATTATCAGGTAAGGTAGTTGTGCAGCATTAGGAGGAAGTCAAGAGAGAAAACCCTGAATGTCTTGGGGAAGATTTAAAACATGTCCCTTATAACCCCTTTGTCCTCCATGTTTCCGATAAACACACATTATTAGGCAACCTCTTGCGATAAGCATTTCCTCAATTTCAGTAAAGCCTTGTAATGCTGTTGGTAAGCAACCCGGATCCATGTCATTTTCCTGGGAGAATGATTTGGGATTTCCCTTATCACGTTCACATCTTAGGCATTCAAAAATCTGAAGTGTTAAACCATTGTCGGTTGGCCAAGCTTCCTTACCAGATACACATTGTCGGTGTTCTTATTGTTCATTGCATGATGAAAATTTGCCATCTCAGTTTGAACCCATTGCTGCTCGTGTAAAGGCTGTTCTGTATTTCTCCACCCGTTGGAAATATAACTGTCGCGATTAAATTGATCTTGTACATACTGTAGCCTCTCGTTCTCTCTGTACATAACACCATTTTGTTGAAGCAGTTGGAGTCTGTTTTGTCGTTCCTCGTTAGTTTCAACTTCCATTCTACGGGCAGTGTTGTCCCGAGCGATTTGTAATCTGTCATGTCTTTGCTGTTCACTTTCTGCTTGTATTCGTATGGACTGGTTTGTGGGAAGCGTTTGTAATCGCAAATCACGTCCCTGTTCTGTCTCATTAATTAGTCGTTGTGTCTGGTTTGTCCAAAGCGTTTGTAGTCGTATTTGTCGTTCCTGTTCAGTCTCATTAATCCGTCGTTGTGTCTGGTTTGTCCGAGCCGTTTGTAATCGTAAATCTCGTTCCTGTTCAGTCTCATTAAGTAGTCCTTGTTCCTGGTTTGTCCGAGGCGTTTGTAATCGTAAGTCTCGTTCCTGTTCAGTCTCACTAATCAGTCGTTGTGCCTGGTTACTTAGAATTCGATGTAATCGAAGCTCACGTTCAACAGGGGTTTCGTTATTAAACCGAGCACGAGTTAAATCTAACCTAAATTGCCTATCTTCTACAGTTTCTAATGCACGCCTACCTTGGTTGTACTGCCTGTGATATTCCAATCTCCGGTTCTTCTGCTCCTCTGTTTCTTCCTGACGGCGCTGTCTTTGCTGAGCCAAGCTATGTTGTCTTTGCTCTCTGGTTTCGTGATGTCTCCTTCTTCTTCGCTGCTCGCGCTACATCTGAAGACGCCTTTCACGTTGTTCAGGAGTTTCGTTGTTTAATCTCCCTCGGCGAAAATTTCTTGTCACTTGTGCGTCCTCCTGTGGTCCATTTGCATCACAATTTGGTCGTGTTTCACCAATACTTAACATTTTTCACTCCGTAAAGAATAACACGTTCGGCCCTCGATCAATAAACATGAGAGTGCGCCATTGAGAGGCAGCGGTTTTCTTTTATAGTTACCAGTCCTGACAGCTTTAGACCGGTTGAAACCGGTCGTGTTACATCAGCAACTACGAAATGCGTCTGACGTCAGCTTGTCTTCTGTTGCTGCCTAGCAACCTTTCTTTTGTCTGCCGTCATTCATACTTTGTTTGCGCACTGTTGCCAGGCAACAGCACGGACACCTTCACGGAAATATATAAACATATATATAAATATATGTTCGGCTCGAATTCGCACGGCTTAGCTCCCGAGCGCGATCTTCGGCCCGAAAAATTTATTAACCTCGCTACGCTCGGGCCTTCGGCCTTCGCTTCGCGAGGAATGATTTTTTATTTACTGAAAAAGCTCTTGCAAATTGTTCTTCCATGTCGTCCACAAGTTGTCTAGGTTGAGTAGTTTAAATCCCGAAAGTTTGATTGTAAAGTGTCTGACTAGATTTGGAGACAATTAACCTTATTTAGAAGGAAGTGTTTACCATCACCGTTGCTTTGCTAACAGCGGTTTCTTGGAAACCAAAAACCATATCATTTGAACATAGCTTAAAAAGGTGATGTAGTTTGAGGGAAATAAAAGAAACTCTTCTGTACGAAATATTAATTTCAAGAGATCCACTCCAAGACCAGAAAGTTGGGAGCCTCGTTAAGGACGAAATGATGCTGTTCGTTCTGTAACTTTTTCAGTTGTCCTGGATACACTTAATAAAAACGTGCTCATGTCTATTTTTATTATTTAAATAAAATATGAAAAAGAAAACGAGGAAAGATTGCAAGTACCTTTTCAGTAGGAATGTAATAAGATTCGTTTGAGAAAACGGCGTCCGCGGGCCAGTAATTAGGGACACTTTTCCCTATTCTATCAAATAAAAAGCTTACTCGAATGTTGGATGGGATAATGGACATGAATATTAAGAGTATTATATTCATTTGCTTCTTGAGAGGCTCTCAACAAAGGACGAAGACAAACCCATTAGATCGAATTTAGGTTTTCTTTCCGAGAATCGAGTTGCAGCCTCATTAAATTCTTTCGAGGGAACATAGCACTCGCATAGCTTGCAATCAGCACTACGGAGTATAAACAAGACATCTCGCCGTTCTCGCGATAAACGTTTTATGTTCATCCGCTTTTTTTCAATGCTTGCACAACTTCAACCGCCTCCGTACAAATTTCGCAACAGGTACAATTTAAAATTTTACGCTATTGTTTTCAGGCAAACTGTTATTTTATAAATAACCGGATTTTATAACGGACGCCAATTAAAAAGGCTACGCGCGTCTTTTTTTCCCATAATCGCGCTGATCTAAGTCACGTGGTCTCGTTTCAACCAATCAGACATTTTTTGCCAGTGAAGCTGCTAATGGTCGTGACTAAAGGGCGCATAACATGAGGCAAAAAGCTGCAGACCACGGACCGAAGACTCCGGGGGAACTCGTGGATTCCTGGGTGGCTCACTGATTAAGAACTCCGCTCAGTTCAGTTCTCTTTATTCGCATAAAAACAAGTTGTTTAAGATGTGAAACTATTCTGAAATCTAAAATATCCAACAGTAGGACTGAGTCCACCACTGGAAGATGTAGCGATAGAAAATGATTCTCTATACGCTGAAACACTTGCATAATTTACAGCTGATAGTTAACTAATTCACAAATGCATTAGCATTCAATTCTATCCGTGCTCATCGACGTCAGTAAAAACGTTCTGACTTTCTAGAATTTTACAGTTGAGATTAATGACGGATTAAAGTCAAGATAGAACGCACGATGAACTCAAAGCTAGAAGAAAGACTTTAATGCGCGATAACTTCGATTCCACTATTTTTCCGAGGGCAAGAAACCTCGCCACAGGTCTCGAGTGTCCTTCCCTAAACTGATTAGGATTTTTTTACATTGAATTTGGTTGAACGGGGTGGATGAACGCGAATGCGGCTCGACAATAAGACTTTACGCTCCTCCTTTACTGATTAGTTTTGCACAGAACATTAGTAGTCTCCCCTTTTCGATTTACATGATATTGACGCGATCAGGGTTCAGTCTCCTTTTCCAATTCCAATGGAATCTGTACATTCTCCCTTTTTCAAATTACTAACCTCTTACTAACCGAGCGCGAGGGCCGTACTGGGGAATATTGGCCTGCGCTCGGTCCGTACAAAAGCGACCGAGGGCCAATATTCCCCAGTACGGCTCGAGCAAGCTAGGTTAGTAAGTAGCTTATTATATGGCACTCGGAGCAAACTTGTTTATTTATAAAAACGCACTTCCGGTCACTTGAATTCAAAGGGTTTCCGTCGCGACGTGTTTTTGATGACGCGAGCAACCCAGAAAGAACAAGCTACGGTACCACGAGTTTGAAAACAAATTTACATGTTGATTATAGAAAAGACTTCAACAACGATTTGTAGCGGAATTTGACGAAAATCTTAACAGCTGCGGTTTGTTTTTGAAACTCACAAAAGGGTTTCGTCGATCCCAGAAAATTTACCAGCGCATCACAAGGTACGGATCGAGAAAAGGTTGCTATGAAAATCACATTTAACTTTAAAAGAAGCGGCATTAAGTCAATCGTCCTCATCGCTCTCATCTCTGGCTCGGAAACCCAAGTGTAGGGATAAAAACCGCCACACAGTTCTTTGAAGTGCAACTGGATTGGAGTCGCCGAATTTCCTGCCTCAAAAAGAGCATCTTTTTCGTTTTCGTCAATCGCCGGAGCGGCTTGCAGCTTGTTTCTTCTGTCGTGCTCGTGAACTAGTGACTTGTGCTTCGCAGCTAGAACTCCTCTCGATTTTTTCAAACTCATTGTCCTTGAGTATGTTGAATGGATATTTCTTCTCAGATACGTATCGCTATATATTGCGCTGAAAACTGGAAAATGTTGCTGGCTCGTATTCACAATTGTTCCTGTGTACTTTCATAAAAAAAATTGTTAAAAGGTGGTCAAGCTCGGACGCAGGTAGGCTTTCAATTGTTTCACTATTCAAGCCATTTGCTTCAATAAAACGGAGTAGAGTGTTCATATCAGTAGACGTCTTTCTTTTGTGTTTTCACTTTTCTGCTTGTTTATGAAATCGTCAATGGCTTCCTGGCTTTCGTTGATGGCTGCTTCAGAGGTTTCTAGATCTTCGGGATAGTAAAATTTGCTTTGCAAATGATATTCTTCTTCGTCCATGTTGGAATCAGTCTTTTGGGTAGTTCCTTTGCGAAGAATGAAAGTATTTTCAGGTTTCTTTTCGCAGTTTTAGCTGCAAATTTTCAAATTTGCCGCTTGTCGTAAACAAAAATACACGGCTAATGACCGTTTCCATGGAAACGGTCCGTATGGTAAAATCCCGACCAAGAAAGAACCAATCAGAACGCGCGGATTTACCACAAGACTACCTTGTCATATAATAAAAGATATTAACAGCCGCTGCGTAGTCTCCCTTTATTAACAGGATCTAGGCAGTCTTTTTTTTAATTTACAAGATATTTACAGGTTCTAAGCTAGCCTCTCGTTTTGAGTTACGAGATATTTACTGCATCTGAGCAGGTCTCCCTTTACGATATTTACAAGAAACAGTCGAACCTGTACAAAGCTGTCACGCTTAGGGAATGGCTAAGTAAGCGCAGGTTACTTGATAACTTAGTGTACAGTTAATGCGTGATTCAATTCTACCTGTTACCAACCCCCCACCCCCCCGGGAAAACCCCCGGGAAGGCCCGGCCCGTCTGGCCCGGGGGTCGGGAATTTCCTGAAGCGGTCTTGCCCCGTGGTAGGGGGGCGGGGCAAATCGAAATAACTACTCGCGCAAGGACTTATGGGGTAACACAATGGCGGCTAACCACGCGGAAAAGGCCACGTTTTTTGCTGGCAAGTCCATTGAGTTCGTTAGCGAATGGCTGGACCAGAATAATCTGTCGAAGCTAAAAGTAATTAAGTAATTAAGTTCAAAACCTAAAAGAGGAAAGGATTTCCTCCAGGAGAAAAATTAGTAATAGTTTTGTTTTAATGGAATTCACTCGCCACAGCTTGTTTCAGGCGCAGTTTTAATGTTGTAAATATACTGAGTTAAACATTTTGATTTTCTTGTAGAAAAGCAATTTATTTGCACTGAAAATACAAAAGACGTTATTCCACATTGTTTCTAGGCATTTAATTATAAGAGTTGTTTTGTAGAGATACATTTCAATTTTCGAGGCAGTGTGGTTGAAACGCCCTCCTGGTGTATTAGTGTGTGTCGAGTTTTATAATATTCGCTTTACTTCGGAAGGGAGATAATTGTTCTATAAGTTAGGACTTTCAGGTTCCTGGTTTTGTTTAAATAAAGAAATTAATCATCAAAACGAAGCAGTTTGGTTTTAGTCCATGTCATGAGTCCCGGGGGTGGAGAAATGTCTCTTTCTGTGTGTCCGGGGGTGGGGAATAGGACGTCAAGTACACAAATGCCCGGGGGTGTGCCCCGGGGGGATGGTAACAGGTAGAATTGAACCACACATTATGTACCAAAGCGCTCACAAAAACACTTCCTTTGTTAAGAAAGTTCAGCGATAAAATAGTATGACAAAGGAGAACTTGTTATAAAAAAGGACTATCAAAACATTAACACCATAAATGTTTTGCAATCAGTATTGCAGGTCTTTAGAAATTCAATTGCCTGGCGCGCTATTTGTTTACCATATTTGAGTGGTTTAATTTTACAAAGTGACCGTTTAAAACAGGTCAATACAATAGAGAAAGCTCGTTGGGACTTAGTAAGGGTGACCGTGACCGCTTATAATAGAGGTGACCGTTTAATGAAGGTTAGAATTACAGTAGTTAAGAGAACTAATTTTCGGGACTTTCACAACCGACCACTTAATAGGGAGTGAACACTAAATACAGGTTCGACTGTTTTTACAGCATCGGAGCAGTCTCCCTTTTTTAATTTACAAGATATTTACAGGATCTGAGCAGTCTCCCATTTTCACTATTTGGTAACGCAATTTATGTAGTATTTCCATGGTCCATTGAAAATCTTTACAAGTTATTTACACTTGTGGATATTGTGAGTAAATGTCGCTGCAATATTTCACACGTTATTTCCCTGTTCTTTAAAATGCCATCGTTGAGAATTACTCTGTAAATTACAGGAGATTTACATGGCCATACTAAACTGTAAAATTCATGTAAATTTTGTTTTACAAACCAACAAGACGTAAATTGTAGTTTACAAAACGTGTAAATTGTAATTTACAGAATGTAAATTGATTTAAAACTCCTTTTCCAGTGCGTTTTCCTCTGTTTAGTTTTGGTGGGTTGGAACTTATTTACTGAACATATGTAGTTTTGGGAAAACCTGCTAATTTTTGGAAGACCCCAAGACAGTGATAGTAGTGTTTGTAGTCGGCCTTTTGCACTTTGTACTTTTTTGCCAATAAGCGTCGTTTTGTTAAAAAAAAAAATAAGTGTCTTAGAAGATTAGTCATATAGGGTTTATTTTCTTGATCATTTTTATTAAAAGAACGAATACTGGAGCGGCCTGTTCACGAAACAGTCCCATCTGGTGGCTAAAATTTTAACACATTTTATCTAAATGTTTATATCTTGGTGTTTAAAGGGTTAACATGAAAACATTCTGTGTATCAATTAGCCGAAAGGCGCTAATTGACAAAAAGTTCAAAAGACCGACTACTGGCACTTTACTAGCTTAAGAATTCCTTGTTTCACCTTTTCATTTTCCCGATAATATAATATTGGGTTAATACCGGAACTCAGGGTGAGCAAAGGAAATAGAATGGGATTCGTAAGGCGACTAAGAGGCTTACCTGTAATAAGAGAAGCTACTAAGGCAGCAGCAGTAGGAATGAAAACTAAGCTTAGCAGACCTACCACGTATGTTAATGTTTTAGTTAATCGACGCTCATTGGCGACATTGGTACTGGGGACAGGGTTGCCTTGGCCTCCTTCCTCCATCATTTCAGCAACATTGTTGTTATGGCGACGAAGTTCACAAATGGTCATAATCTGGAGAATGGCGATCAAAGGTACCGATACTGCGAGGATGGCTATACCAGACCAGTAAACGAGTGGTTTTAATGGAACTGGGAGCTGTGGGTACAGAAGGTCGACTTGTGCTAGAATGCCAATTGAGATGGATATCACCCAGACAACACAACAAGCGGCAATGGCGCGGCAGCGGGTCACCATAAACTTGTATTGGACAATGCGTTTGACAGCAAGGTAGCGGTCGATGCTGATTACGGCAAGGTTGAGGATTGAGCCGAGATTAGTTATCACAATGAATAGTAGCATAGGCATCTCCTTTGTTTTTGTGTCAATTCCACAAGGACTCTGCTTTTCAATCGTATTTTTCATTCTAAAACCAGAATCGATTGGTCCAACAGTCGCGCCCCAAAGAATGTCAGTCAAGGTCAAGCTGCACAAAAACAACAAGCCAGGGCGAAGGGTCTTTATTCCACTCCTGAATAACCCAATGATGACAGCTGTATTGGCCACAAAGCACCAAACGCTCAACAGCATTGACAATGGAAAAAGGTAGTTGGTGTAGTAAAGGTAACTCTTTTGGAAGGACACTGATATTCCTGGAACCAAACACGCTACATCGCCTTTGAATTCCATAGCGTGTTCAGCAGTTACTTAGAAGCTGTGATCTTTTTATATCGCCTAGAAGAAATATACAAATTTTTGTTGTTTTTTTCTCCTTTTTTCCCTTTCGTTGTGTGTACATGGCTTTATTTTTATTTTTCTTAAACCCTATTATGCCTTGGCTGTTATGGAGTTCCTGAACCTGCCTTTATAAATTAAGAATTATTAAGGTCATAAGAGTGAAACCTGGTTGATAAATAGTCAATTAAAAAACTCTTCCCTTTAGCGTCCGTAAAATTGGACGAGAACATCATATGACATGGAAATTACGTCACTGGCCGTTTACAGTCGTATTATTATTATTCTCACAGCAACTTTTATGTTTTCAGTGTGTTCCTGTTGGTTTTGATTACTTTTTGCGTTGTAGGGAAATCTTAAATATCCAAGATGGCGGATCTTAAGAGCCGCCCTCAGTAAATATCGACTATCGTCGTTTGGACGAGAAAAAATGAAATCCCTCAAACTTTCTCAGAAGAATGGTCTATATAAGTGATTCACATAAAGATAACTTTCAGCTCAGTTCGATTCGTATTTTAGCTGTAGTGCGACCATCTTGGTTTTACCGCTCTGCGGAGTGCTTTCAGCGGCTATTTTAGGCCACACTTTTAAGAATTTGCCTTACAAAGAAAGCATAACAAATCCGAACAAAATCTCATTATTCAAGACAAGCAAATGTTTTTTGTTGTGTTGAGAAGCTTTATGGGAATTTGATCGAAATCTAATTTTTTTACAAAATGTTTAATTTCTTCCCTATTGAACTTCTCTTAGAGTGCCAAAAAAATGGCCGAGTTTAAAGGAAAATATCGCTAAAGATACATTAGTTGACATCCTAAAACAGCATCCCGGTTAAAGAGGAATGTCTCCTTTGTAAGAATATGCAATAAAATTTTTGGGCAGTTAAAAAGAGAAAATTATAGAAGAAGAAGTTTTAACTGTACTTTAGTCAACAAACACCGCTTTCGTAATTAGCATAACAACATGAAAATAACGATTTACTAAGAAAATAATGATAAATTTCACTTACCTCGTGAAATATCGAGAACTGGATATTTCAAAATATATCAAATTATAGTTTCAATCGGACACAGCCGCATTTTCGATGATTTGTTTTGCGAAATTACTGTAATATGACACCGCAGCCGTTAAACTGAGTTGAATTCTTCTAAGTCCGTCAGGACAACCGCCAGCCGAAAAAATTGCCCTCCGCCCCATAAGCTGCCGTGTGCAAGGTGTCAAATATTTCTTTGTTATCCTTAATGACCAAAAATTATTTCAGCAACCATTTAAATCCTGCTTTGAACTGGAAATTCTCGTCAAGAAATCGTTTTTGTTCCGTTGACCTTCCGCCGTAATTAAACAATGAGATTGCGTTACAGAAACGCGCGCACATCCAGACGGGTTGGGGTGGGAGTGGGGAGGAAACAGCTCCTAAATAAAAAAAGAAGGGCCGTTCAAGATTACTGTCAAAGCTATGTTATGCATTTCGGGTACTAAATAGGAAACTGCTGTCCCAGAATAATGTGGAATATGATGAGCCCTTGTGCTGTTTTTTTTGTTTGGGGCGTGAGACGGGGGGTTGGCAAGTAGGTTGTCTTCAGTTGCATCAAACAGACCTGAAGACGTAATGATAATGATAATGATGATGATGATGATGATGACTATCATTGATGATAATAAGGGAATAACTCCCTTTTTCCCCTTTAAAGTTGGACAATCAGTCCCACTCAGTATCGTTGCATCACAATAAACCGTTTTTCAACACATGTGCCCCTACGTTATAGCGATCATGCATTCGAAAATGTTGTCCGCGCGATAATTTCCAAAAAGTGAAATTTTTGGTTTATACTTTGATTAAAAAATTATTACAGGACCTTAATGCACACGTGTACGTCCCCAGCTTCAATATCCATTTAATACACTATCACTTAATAAAAAAAATTAAATGAATGCATCAGTACAAATTGTATACACTGTATGGGCGTCAATGAAATTCGCACTTTCCCACGGTCTCCTAGGACGTGATTAATATATGCCTCAGACCAATTTTCATAAGGAAGAATTTATGAGATTCAAATACGTATTTTTCAAAAGCATTAGTTTAGAGAGTACGATCTACTGGGACAGTTTGCTTCTTACCAAGTTACACGCTTTTCACTCCGCAAATGCTTCTATTTTTAGCGTCTTCGTGTGAAAAGGTGTAATGTAGTGTAATTGCAGGTGATAACATGTGATCCGAAATGGCATGGAAACCAGGTTGTGAATTTCGTGGGTGAGTTCAAAATAAATGTATTCGCTTCGAATAAATGAATACTTATGATTTGTACCTTAGTGTTTCTTAAGAGAAAACTGCTAAAATAAATATCAAAATACTCATACTATACCTACCCTTGCTAGAAGCAATTGTGCCTCGGTTTTTAAAGATGCGTTCCAAACGTGCAGTGCTTTTAAATGGACGCTCATGTCCCCTCGGCAGTCACTCAGTAGGACACACTGCACATTTTTATCGTTTTGGGTACTGGATCTGCAGGTACCTCCAACATACGACAATTAAAAGTGCAGCTACTAAGCCATTCGCTTTACGCGTGTCACGAAAAGAATGTACGTATTAAAACTGGAAACAATACGTTTTGATTGACACATTATATTTCTATGGTTCTCTTTTGCGACCCAAACGACTTAAAATATTAAACACGAAATAAAATGAAAAGTAGCCACACCTATGAAATTTAATTTGATGTAGTCATTATATAAATCTACTTAACGATCGGCTTCGCGTTTCCGCAGGGCAATTTGATCACAGTGAGAGACCGGGTGAGAGAGGGAAAAAAACATGAAATGAATTTTCGACGAAAGTTCCAGAAGTCCATTTTTGCCCCTAGATCTACCACAAAATATTTGAAGTCGCTGGAAAAGGTACCCATCTAAATGAGAGACCATGACTTTACAGAGGGTACTTCCTACTACGCCATAAACCAGAAAAAAATTATAACCTACACAAATTTCTCAACGTTCCCCAAATTCACTAGTCATGTTCCATTATTCCGAGACAGGTGCTTGATTTATAGCCCTGAATAGGCGAAGAATGGCTAACGCTCTCGCAGCATCTCACAAGCATAAGGTCCGTGAGATTTTTATTTCCTCCCCACCTCCACCCCAACCCGGATGTGCGCGCGTTACTGTAACGTAATATCATTGTTTAATCATTGCGAAAGGTCAATAGAACATAACAAATTTCTTGACGAGAATTATTGACCAACATCATGTATGAAACCTAAACAGAAGAGCAACGATCAACGGATGCTGTAAATTAGTGTTTTACGTGCCAGCCCCCCCCCCCCCCTCCCACGCCCCAACAAAAGAAATAGAGCACAAGGGCTTATCATATTCCACATTCTTCTGGGACAGCAGTTTCCTATTTAGTACCCGAAATGTAATCTTGACAGTAATCTTGAATGGCCCTTTTTTTTTTTAATTTAGGAACTGTTCCATATTTGTTTCCTCCCCACCACCCCCCACCACCCTCCCCCACCCCCCGCGTACATCCAGATGGGTGGAGGGGCCCACCCGTCTGGATGTGTGCGCGTTTCTGTAACGCAATGTCTAATCACGGCGGAAGGTCAACGGAACAAAAACGATTTCTTGACGATAGGCGTTGACGAGAATCTCCAGTTCAAAGCAGGATTTAAATGGTTGCTGAAATAATTTTTGGTCATTAAGGATAACAAAGAAATATTTGACACCTTGCACACGGCAGCTTATGGGGCGGAGGGCAATTTTTTCGGCCAATGGTTGTCCTGACGGACTTGGAAGAATTCAACTCAGTTTAACGGCTGCGGTGTATTACAGTGATTTCGCACAGCAAATCACCGAAAATGCGGCTGTATCCGACTGAAACTATAATTTGATATATTTTGAAATATCCAGTTCTCGATATTTCACGAGGTAAGTGAAATTTATCATTATTTTCTCAGTAAATCGTTATTTTCATGTTGTTATGCTAATTACGAAAGCGGTGTTTGTTGACTAAAGTCCGTGGTGCATGGTTGAGAAGCGAAGAAATCGTTGTTTACGACCAAACGTATGTAGACCGGAAATGCGAGTAGCAAAACTGCTGACCGGATGTAGTTTTAAATGGGACATATGTTTGTTTGTTTGTTTGTTTGTTTTTGTAGCTTCGGCTAATTGTCGCAATAGCATTATCTCTTCTTTAGATATTTTTGGTACAGTATATCATTGATAGGGGGATAAAAGGACGACTTTTGATCCGCTTTTATGACTGTTTTACGGTGGTGAATAAAGAGGACAAAATAAAAGCGCTTCACTGATCGTTTTACGCAACCACATAAGCCGCCCATGTTTCCTGGGTTTGTTTGTTTGTTTGCTTTTTTTTTTTAATTCATTGCTTATTGGATTTTAAGGATGGCATGCATATAAGATACGTCGCTGATCTGGGGCATTAGCGTACACATTAGAAGTAACGAAGTTGGAATTTTTTAACCGCCTCTCCTCCAGAAATAAATAAGTCGATAAATTTTCACATTCAGTACCTAATACCTGCCTAAATTTTGGCATTCTTTGTATTTATTTATTTATTTACATATTTATTTATTTATTTATTGTTGTTGTTTTTTTTGGTGGGGGGAGGGGTGACCGGACGTAAATTTGTGCCGTCGATCAAAAACACTGTAAGGGAAATTTGCATATCGTCTTGCGAAGGAAAATATCCTGGTCGGGACAATGGAAAGTTGGTCTCTTTCAAATCCCAAAAGGGACGTTTCGGTTTCTTAGTGCAGTGGAAACAATATAAAACTTAGTCAATATCAAAGGGATATTTCCAGGCACGTGCAAGCCTACGGACTTAGTATAAACCGTGATGAAATCAGCGACGAAATGGATCTTATTCTTTGCCGTGCAGGTAAATAAATGTAACATTTCACGCGCGAATTTTTCATTCTCTTGTCACGAATAGTTTATCATAACTGAATTTGTAATTGCATTTTCACAGTCTAAAGAGCAATCTTTTTTTTTGGGGGGGGGGGGGGGGTGCGGCTATTATGATCATGCATTCAATTTTCACCCAAGCTTCAGTTCAGCTTCATTTCCTTTGTTTTTGTTTTCATTCGGTTATTCTGTTTTTTTTTCCTTTTATTTATTTTTTTTTTTGGCTTTCTTCACCATTGCCATTGTGAAACAACCCCATTACAAGAGGATGTCATTACACATACATCCCATTACATTGTGTTACATCCGGTCAGCAGTCGTGCTTCTCGGACTTCCGGCCAATGCGTTCAGTTTATTTACCATTCTTGGCTTGTCGACTATCGCAATATCTGACTCGATTTTAGCCAAAGACGTTACTTTGGATTGTTCAAAGGCATGCATTTGCTTTGTACATCGATCTCGACACATTTACTTTACTTCCTGGTTGAATAGTATTGATGAATTTAGGTGCTCGACGGCAGAAATCGCAAGCATTACTACCATGTTTTGGACTTTGTCAACTATTCTTTGTCAAGTGTATGCGGGCTACTTGTATCATCATCCCTGGTCTGAAACACAGCAAACTGGATATTCGATGGGAGTAACTGTTAGTCCGCGCTAGATTTGGTCAAAACGACGGAACGTGCGTGGAGAGAACCACGCGACGAAAGCATCCTGAAGAAATTCCCAAAACCCTCAAGGTAGGTTTTGTATCAATTTATATTTCATCAAATTTGTTGGCCAAAACCTTATTTACTAAATGTAGGTAGCAGACAAGATGATAAAAGATACTTTTGAAGCTGATTTTCTCTCTCTAAAGCCTGTTTGAGCTAAATACTAGAGCTCTCACAGGGTTTTCATTTGAGGCCGGAGGCCGGACGTTTCGTCCGGTCGTTTGCAATTCCACGTCCGGTACTTTGAGATCCATATTGGCAATATTTTTTTACTACTGTATTATATATTTTTCTTACTAAGGCATCTCATGAACATACTGACTAGAGGATAACAGAATAATCAATTATGTACATTCTTCAAAACGGCCATATAAGTCTTTTGAAAATGAAAATTCTGTTGTTGCAATTCTCCCTCCCCCTCCCCCTACCAACTGACCATTTTCATTCAGTAATTTACTTTTTAAAGAGAATTTTAGTGAGCCCCAGCATTGCCTAGGAAACTGTTTCCTTGGTTCCAGAAACGCTGGAAATAGCGTTTCTGAGTATTCTATTTTAAAAATTTCCTGGGGGAGCATGCCCCCACACCCCCCCTAAGTGCTTGCGCCTTCGGCGCTCACGAGGCGCCTTACGGCGCCAATAACACATTAACATCCGGTACTTTCAGAAGTATGTCTGCTACTTTACAAAACAGTTGAAAACCCTGCTCTCAAAATTACCAATTTTGCAATTTTTTGCAATTTGTCCCAGGCGTCTTCAGCACCCATGGCCGTATAGTTTTCCCCATATTGATTTTATAATATTTAGAAACTTCAATATCTATGTAATCTCTGCTGCTAATTTGGTTTATGTGGAAAGAGTACTTTTCGTTGTGCTTGTTTTTCCTGCTTGTCTAAATGGCTGACAGGGAACATAGTAGGACGAGCATTTTCTTCTTGTTTATAAAACCCAAATTATTGTAACGGCAAATTTTATAAACTGGGAGCGTGGTTCTACCATCTGTATGAATTTCATTTGAATTGGTTCACATGCACCCGAGAACCAGACTCGTTTACTTTTACTTTTTGAGAGTGGAATTTTTGCTCAAAACATGGTCCCAAGGCCGACGTCATATAGTGCGGTTGCCATGGTAACGATACATCTGCCGATCCAAATATGGTTGTTTTTGTATATCCCCCAAGGTAACCTACATACACACAAAAATTGAAGAGGGGTTAAAATTTTTCATTTCCAACTTTGCTTCACTTTCTTGGAGAATTGCTCTTAAGAGCAACTTTCCCTAACCACCGCGTGAGGGGCGGCACAAGGTCGGAAAAATGGACCCCTTGATATTTCGTCCAGAGATAACCTATGGTATGCTAAGACTCGTGATATCAGTTTTAGGTTCTAGAGTTTTTACATTTTTGAGAAAATTACGAAAAACCGTCGACAAACGGTGAAGCCGAAAAATCACAGGAATGAGGTCAAATTTCATGATCAGATAATCGAACTCGCGTGAAGGCGCATAGCAAATTATGGTTTTCCTTAGTTTATAATTTTATTTAGGAGGTATTGCTAAGCTGCTTTGATGATAGTTTAGACTTACAATTGTAATTCCGAATTCCTGGGGAGCAAGCGAAAAGAACCGAAATTTGTAGACTTTGAAAATCAAAAATTCCATACCGTTTTCAAATATCTCAAAACATACTCGGTATTATGTGGAATTCTTTCAAAATTCAATTCTAGCAAGTAAAAGAGCTGTTTGTGAACGTGATATAATTTTTTTCTTGGCAAAAGTTATTTGTGAGGCGAGCGGCCCCATGCAAGTTGACCCAATTTGACCTTTCGAAGAGATCTTGTTTAACCAGGAAATGTAAACAATTCTACTATCCTTAGCTCGCTTTCTGAGCAAACCATTGTAAAACCCTGCCATTTCCCATAAAAACTACCCAGTTAACCTGAGATAATACTTCGGTTACAGCTTACCTTCCAAATGGGTGTTTGAAGGCAAATAATTTTGATGTTCTTCGCTAATTTTCCCGTGTCTTGCTTCCGTGCTTAGCCACCTGCCTTTTCATTACTACGGCATTTTCTAAGCGTCACCTTTCCCTGGCTTGTTTAATATTTTTGCAGGACCTGGATCCATGTCTTGCATATAAAGCATCCTCTGGTTATCTACTGAGTTTTGTATGGAATATTTCTAATGAAAAGAGGCAAGAAAGTGAAGGAACTAATTGAACTGAAAAACAGAGGCAGATCAATGTCACGCAATCTTTACATCCAAGTGATCACGTGCCGCAAATACATCCGCGTGGATATTTTTGTCTTGCTCTTGCTCATTTCTTCATTTTCTTCCTTACTACCATACAATGTTTTCCTTTTGATTTTTTTGTAACTTTTTTATCTGTAACCACAAGCCTATTTCGAAGGAGAGTTCTTTGTATGCAATACTTTGAATCGGTGTATATACACGCATCACATTTACTTTTCCCATTTATTTCTAGTGACTGTGCAACAAACTAGAAATCCTATCTAGTTTTAGCTCCAAAAGTCAAATGCCTGGGAAGGTCCATTGCTAATGATTTCCTAAAGCAGAAGAAAGGGAATAGTAATATATATCTGAAAAAGGGCTAGTTACTGGCCGCAAAGCGAGTTTTTGTAATTTGTATTAATTGTATTTACCGATTTGCCCATGGCAGGTGAATACGCAAATAGGTCCCCTTCGTGGCGTATCTAACTTTTTTAGGATTATGTTCGACAAGATACGTTTTGAGAGTGATGAATTGTTCTAGAAAGTGACACAGGGACACTCGCAAAAAAGAAATCCGAGTGCTCCGCGGATTTCTTTTTTCCGAGTATGCCTGTGTCATTTTCTAGAATAATTTATCATTCTCATTCATTCACCAGGCTGAAAATATACCATCACATTTATTTCATATACAACACGTTCGACATTCAAATCCTAGCAGTATGCAGGATGTTTTTCCCGTGAACCTAGTTTAATGGCCTTAGCTCCCACGAGTCTCCTGTAGCTCAGTGGTGCAGCATCCGAACTACTAATCGGAAGGTCTTAGGTTCGACTCCTGATAGGAGCACTCGGATTTCTTATTTCCGAGCATGCTTGTGTCACTTTCTAGAATAATTCATCATTCTCATTCATTCACCAGGCTGGAAATATACCGCATCACATTTATTTCAAAAAGGCAGGGCTGTCAACTCTCCGGGATAATCCGGGAGTCTCCAGATTTTGAGCTGTATCTTCTGCTCTCCAGATTTATGTCTGTAATCTCCCGAATAATTGACGAAGTTTGCTATTTGTCGTAGACTCGAATTTGCTGACAAGAATATGTAAAATGTTTAGCGTTGATTCTGTTAGTGTTTAATTTCCTCCCCCCCCCCCCCCCCCCCTTCCACTGCCCACTGAACCCGTGACTTTGGCCTGGTGGGACGCCTCTGTAAGGCTCTTTGTTATTGTTGTCCGGGGAAGTCATATTCTCCATATATGAAGACGTGTGAGGTTGGCAGCCCTGTAAAGGTGCCTTTTGATGCAGAAGTAGACGCACGCTTTTATATGATTCTCCAAAACTATCCCTTTGGAAACTGAAAATGATTTGCTTTTGGGTTCGCACGTACAAGACATGTTTCTTTTTGCACGAGTAAAGAGCACGTAAAACTGTTTTGAGCGTTGCCATCGAGAGAGATCTGTGGCAAACGGTTTGTTTACCTCTATTAAAAAGGTTCTAAATATAGAATTCTCACTTATTGATCGTTCGCCCGATAAGCGAAGCTACGTGGCTCCTAACTTTTTCTTAAATTCGGCAAACCTTATTACGCGGACAAACTCCACTAGATTAAAATCTTTACAACTTACAAAGATATGTACAGGAAAATGAGTTTAGGTCTTTTTAAGTGTATTGTATAACCTTGAGCGCTCACTTTGTCAAAAAAAAAAATTTGAAATCAAACATTATTTACAATTATTATCTGATTTATCTGGTTATGACGAATGTGTTGTGGTTCGGTCATGCTCATTTCCGTTGTTTTACGTTTTATATTAATCAATTTATCATACACAGCCAAACACACACACACGCAAAAAATCAATAAATAAATGAAAACGAAAATTAAAATTTAACCGCAATCTATACCGCAAAACTCTTTCCCCGTATTTTGACGTGTAGATTTCGGTTTTTTATTTGCGAAGGAAGGATCTTGCTGTAACTAATTTTCAACTCCAACATTTTATAAGAAACTATATCTAAGCAATTCGGGAAAGATTTCCGCACAGCCCCATACATTATTTATCCATGCACACCTGGCTAGGTTCCACATTAAATCATTTTTTTTTTTTTTGACATTTTACAAACTGTAAGCAAGAACATTACAACATCACTTTGAAAACGATAAGTTTGTTGAGTTGTTTTCAAATTACATTACATAACTAATTATGTAATGAACAACTCATTTTTTGGCGTGAAAACAGCTTTGTTTTTATTATGCTTAAGTATCTTCAAACTTTATGTTAAATGAACATACTGTTTGTAGAGTTTTCATATTACAAGCGTTATATATGTGGACATGGAAACTGCTATAACAACAAGAATTACCAGCTAAAGTTATGGTGGATATAGTTTTGGTTGTCATAAGAGATCGAGGATCAAGTATATGTGTGGGCTTAATTCTCTAATGGTCATACATGACTTTTTGGAATGATGACGATTCCCCTTGGTTTATTTTTAGGTCAGTCATCAAGAATCATAAAAATTAATTTTTAAAAAATTCTGTGTACGTAAACAAAAAAAAAAAAACTCTGGTTGTATGGTTGACCTAAAAAAAAGGCATAAATAGTGAACAGCTGGGTAAGTATCGGAACATGTATGGAGAATTCATACTTTTGATCCTCTCTTGCTTGTTGTTGTTGTTGCCAAACGTTAACTCCATGTGAACAGTTAGCTATTATTGCTCTACACCCCAAGGGGAAATGGGAGGTCAATTTTAGGGCGATGTAAAAATGCTTGTCCCTGACAGGGGTTGAAAATGTGCAGTTTTGTACCATTGCGGTGGAAATCTAAATCTCTGTTTTCCAAACCTCAAAGGAAAGCTTTTTTGTTCTGTGCAATGAGGAAACTGCTTGATTATTTCAATATTTTGTTTTGGTAACCCTTAAGGAAACTACATTGGGGCCACACCTACGTCAAGAGAGTCTGCTACAATTTGGAACATTCTGTTCAACATTTTTGACGGCTTGTCCCTTCAGTTTTATGTAAGAGTCCCCCTTCCCCTGGGGTGTAAGTGTGGTTACATTACATGTTTGTAGAGCTACTTGAGTTACTGTTGTTGAGCTACTGAGCAATCCAACCATTTATGGGTTTACCTCTGCGAGACCTGTGATACTCACCAATCAGATAAAACAAGGAAAACCAAAAAAGTCAAAAATAGGTTGAGTCTACGAAAACTTCACAGGCTCTTGTAATGAGGCACAGACCATAATACCGTAAAATTCCAGTTAAGGGTGGGGATACGTAAAAAGGAAATGTCACCGGCTTTTTTAGGGGCAAGGGGGCAAGGGGTGTTACGTGTTTATATAAAGATCAAAGATGGGCCTATAAGTGGAAGAGTGGTAGGGGTTTATCATGGAATAAAATTTTCGTTTACAAATAGATGGCCCAAAAATAGAGGCGATTTATTAGCAGGGGAGGGGGACTTAAAACCGGGATTTCATGGTATGGGATAACCAGTACAATACAAGCTTATATCGATTCTTTAAAATAAAAAAAAAAAAAGAAAAAGAAAAGGGTATGGTATTAATTACCGAGGCTTCAAGTGACATTAGTCTCTTACAGTATTTTTAGTACGAGTTGCGTCAAGATATCTGCACAGCCCCATGCATAATTATCTATACATTTTGCGACTCACACTCTGTTTTCACGCTCGTCGTTTTTGGAAGTGGGTTAGTGTGACAGTTGTGCATGGATAAATAATGTATGGGGCTGTGCGGAAATCTTTCCCGAATTGCTTAGATATAGTTTCTTATAAAATGTTGGACTTGAAAATTTGTTACATCAAGATCCTTCCTTCGAAAATAAAAAACCGAAATCTACACGTCAAAATACGGGGAAAGAGTTTTGCGGTATAGATTGCGGTTAAATTTTAATTTTCGTTTTCATTTATTTATTTATTTTTTGCGTGTGTGTGTGTTTGGCTGTGAGCATGACCGAACCACAACACATTCGTCATAACCAGATAAATCCTCGACAAGTGACATAAATCGTTTCAAAAATAAACAGAGGCGGTTCTTTACTCACGTCTTTTTCCTGCGAGGCGCTGTGAAAGCTTGAAACATGTCAAGTTTACCCAGCCTTCGATTGAGTTGTATACATCTCCCGTAATGGCGGACGACTCGTGTGGAATGGAAACCGGGTTACGTAACTAAACAAGCCTCTTTAATGCAAATGTATTACAAATCTTGTGTTCACTCGCGAACGATAAAAGTCCACGAGCTGCTATGTTGCATCAACGGCTATGCGATGAGAATCGAAGGAAAAAAGTTTGAATTCGAAGATACCATCGTTTGGGTTTTTGTGATGCATTCTTCGGTTGAATGGTTACAAAAAGGCTGTATTTGCAAATTGGCGCCCACAAAAAGGCGCCGGCGCGCTTTTTCAGTTTAATGTATTTCTGTGAGTCATTATGCATAAATCGTATCTCGCATAATTTTGTCATTCCGCAATTCGTATTTTGCATAGTTATGCCATTCTGCAAGTCATTCCACATTCCATTCCACAAACTCATTCCTCCTTTTACCTCGCACGTGCTAGCTTCGCTTATCGGGCGAGCGATCGAAGATCACAGCTCGAACGCCGTGAGAATTCTATATTTAGAATCTTTTTTGTAGAGGTAAACAAACCGTTTGCCACAGATCTATTTGTGTTTGGTAATTATCGGTTTTAAACTTTAAAAAAAAGATCTCTCTCGATGGCAACTCTCAAAACAGTTTTACGTGCCCTTTGCTCGTGCAAAAAGAAACATGTCTTGTGCGAACCCAAAAGCAAATCATTTTCAGCTTCCAAAGGGATAGTTTTGGAGAATCATATCAATGCGTGCGTCTACTTCTGCATCAAAAGGTATCTTGTTGAACATATAACTCCTAAAAAGTTAGATGCGCCGCGAAGGGGACCCATTGGCGTGTACACCTGCCATAGGCAAATTGGTAAATACAATTAAAACAAATTACAAAAACTCGCTTTGCGGCCAGTAACTAGCCCTTTTTCAGATATATATTACTATTCCCTTTCTTCTGCTTTAGGAAATCATTAGCAATGGACCTTCCCAGGCATTTGACTTTTGGAGCTAAAACTAGATAAGATTTCTAGTTTGTTGCACAGTCACTAGAAATAAATGGTAAGAGTAAATGTGTTGCGTGTATATACACCGATTCAAAGTATTGCATACAAAGAACTCTCCTTCGAATAGGCTTGTGGTTACAGATAAAAAAGTTACAAAAAAATCATTGTATGGTAGTAAGGAAGAAAATGAAGAAATGAGCAAGAGCAAGACAAAAATATCCACGCGGATGTATTTGCGGCACGTGATCACTTGGATGTAAAGATTGCGTGACATTGATCTGCCTCTGTTTTTCAGTTCAATTAGTTCCTTCACTTTCTTGCCTCTTTTCATTAGAAATATTCCATACAAAACTCAGTAGATAACCAGAGGATGCTTTATATGCAAGACATGGATCCAGGTCCTGCAAAAATATTAAACAAGCCAGGGAAAGGTGACGCTTAGAAAATGCCGTAGTAATGAAAAGGCAGGTGGCTAAGTACGGAAGCAAGACACGGGAAAATTAGCGAAGAACATCAAAATTATTTGCCTTCAAACACCCATTTGGAAGGTAAGCTGTAACCGAAGTATTATCTCAGGTTAACTGGGTAGTTTTGATGGGAAATGGCAGGGTTTTACAATGGTTTGCTCAGAAAGCGAGCTAAGGATAGTAGAATTGTTTACATTTCCTGGTTAAACAAGATCTCTTCGAAAGGTCAAATTGGGTCAACTTTCATGGGACCGCTCGCCTCACAAATAACTTTTGCCAAGAAAAAAATTATATCACGTTCACAAACAGCTCTTTTACTTGCTAGAATTGAATTTTGAAAGAATTCTACATTATACCGAGTATGTTTTGAGATGTTTGAAAATGGTATGGAATTGTTGATTTTCTAAGTCTACAAATTTCGGTTCTCTTCGCTTGCTCCCCAGAAATTCGGAATTACAATTGTAAGTCTAAACTATCATCAAAGCAGCTTAGCAATACCTCCTGAATAACATTATAAACTAAGGAAAACCATAATTTGCTATGCGCCTTCACGCGAGCTCGATTATCTGATCATGAAATTTGACCTCATTCCTGTGATTTTTCGGCTTCACCGGTTGTCGACGGTTTTTCGTAATTTTCTCAAAAATGTAAAAACTCTAGAACCTAAAACTTATATCACGATTCTCAGCATACCATAGGTTATCTCTGGGCGAAATATCAAGGGGTCCATTTTTCCAACCTTGTGCCACATTTTTTCAATCTCACTCGGTCCCTATGGAGAGTCGCTCTTAATTTGTCTCAGTTGAGCTCAAAGTCCGCTTTCGGCGGGATGGAATTTTCCTTAACTTTCGACGGCTCGCGTATCAATCCGCAGACTGTTACTAACCTTCAAATGACATTTATTGCTTTATTAGGTCTTCCTCTTCTGTTTCACGGGAAAACATTTAAAACCTAAGTTACTTTTACGTCCGAAATAGGTTTAGAAGAACATGCTAAAAATGCAAATTTTCAACAAGCACATTTTAGCTCAAAAACATTGCCAATTTTACCTATGGTCGATAACTTAGATTTCCCTATAATGACTTTCTATGGCTTCACTGTATACCTATTGATCATAATATAAAAACAAAGCTATGGGTAAATGAAAATAAATGACCCGCTAGGCTTCAGATTTATCAGCATTTTCTTGAGATTTGGCGATCGAAGCGCAAAAAAGATGGCGTGACAGACTGTCACGGGCACAAATAGTTTTTCTCATAAGAAAAAAATGAAGCGACATTTTTAAAAGGAAGCATTTTTCATACGCAGTAGAAAAATCTATAGATCGAAAGTTCAGTAGCGTTACTGACGGGTGTCAGTAAAACGCGGGGTCGGGGTCGGGGTCATTTTTTTTTCTTTTTTTTTTTTTCCTTTTTTTTTCTTTATTTTTTCTTTTCTTTTTCTTTTTTTTTTTTTTCTTTTTTTTTTTCAACATCACAGGTCATTTGTGGGTCAAATAAGGATTAAAGCCAATATAAAAAAGTTTTAAAAAGTCTCTAAAGCTCACTAGCTTAGGATAGGTCATCGGTGACAACACTCGATGCAGTTCCGTATTCTGGCGGACATTGGTTCCGTGAATTCACTACCTTTTATTCTTCTACGAGACAATATATTTCCTTGAACTAAGAAATTCTTGAACTAGAATGTGTATGAAATCATGAACACCCCCGCCGCCTTCCATGATCGTGCTCGTTTGTTACAGTTAATCCATGTCACGCGTGACTATTATTTCCGAGAATGAAATAAACATGCGTTCGAATTCCTTTGTAAAGCTCAGCATTTAAATGGAATGTAGAACATTTCTCTGGAAATCTTTCCGAAAACGACAATTCATGAATTTTTCAGCAGCGATGTTTTATGAAAATTATTTGACATCGGATTTCCATACAAACACTGTTTTTTCAAGCCTGTTTGCCTACTCGTCAAAATGGCGTCGAAAACCGTGATAAGGCCTATTTACATGTCAGTTTTGATGTCGGCAATGAGATTTCAGATTTCTCGTAGAAATTTCCCTAGTTTATTGACGGTATAAAACTATGAATTTTTCTTTATACTACAGCACAAGTATTTCAAGAATAACAATTGTCTCTAAAGTATTTTGAATCTTTTTTTTTTTTTGTCAGTCAATGCGTCTTTTTTGGAAATATTTCCAGAGAAATGTTCTACATTCTATTCAAATGCCGAGCTTTACAAAGGAATTCGAACGCATGTTTATTTCATTCTCGGAAATAAACGAGAAGGCGGCAGGGGGTGTTCATAGTAAGTTCATGCACATTGTAGTTCACGAATTTGTTAGTTCAAGGAAATATATTGTCTCGTACCTTGTATTTTTTGCCTCATTTCGTTTCTTGGAAGGATAAAAGGTAGTCAATTCACGGAACCAAAGTCGCGCCAGAATACGGAACTGTATCAAGTGTTGTCACCGATGACCTATCCTAAGCTAGTAAGCTTTAGAGACTTAACTTTTTTATATTGGCTTTAATCCTTATTTGACCCACAAACGACCTGTGATGTTGGAAAAAAAAGAAAAAAAAAAAAAAAAAGAAAAGAAAAAAATAAAGAAAAAAAAAGAAAGAAAAAAAATGACCCCGGCCCCGACCCCGCGTTTTACTGACACCCGTTACTGACCAATAGGGGTGTCAGTAAAACGCGGGATCGGGGTCGGGGTCGGGGTCGGGGTCGGGGTCGGGGTCACTTTTTTTTCTTTTCTTTTTTTTTTTTTCAACATCACAGGTCATTTGTGGGTCAAATAAGGATTAAAGCCGATATAAAAAAGTTAAGTCTCTAAAGCTTACTAGCTTATATTTTTTAGGATAGGCCATCGGTGACAACACTCGATGCAGTTCCGTATTCTGGCGGCAGTGGTTCCGTGAATTGACTACCTTTTAAATAGAATGGGATTCGTAAGGCGACTAAGAGGCTTACTTGTAATAAGAGAAGCTACTAAGGCAGCTGCAGTAGGAATTATTTGACATCGGATTTCCATTTCAAGCCTGTTTGCCTACTCGTCAAAATGGCGTCGAAAACCGTGATAAGGCTTATTTACATGTCAGTTTTGATGTCGGCAATGAGATTTCAGAGTTCTCGTAGAAATTTCCCTAGTTTATTGACGGTATAAAATTATTAATTTTTCTTTACATTACAGCACAAGTATTTCAAGAATAACAATTGTCTCCCAAGTATTTTGAATCGTTTTTCTTTTTGTCAGTTAATACGTATTTTTCGGAAAGATTTCCAGAGAAATGTTCTACATTCTTTTCAAATGCCGAGCTTTACAAAGGAATTCGAATGCATGTTTATTTCATTTTCGGAAATAATAGTCACATGTGACATGGATTGACTGTAACAAACGAACACGATCATGGAAGGCGGCGGGGGTGTTTATAGTAAGTTCATGCACATTCTAGTTCACGAATTTGTTAGTTCAAGGAAATTTACTGTCTCGTACCTTTTTTTTTTTGCCTCATTTCGTTTCTTGGAAGAATAAAAGGTAGTCAATTCACGGAAGCAATGTCCGCCAAAATACGGCGAGTGTTGTCACCGATGACCTATCCTAAGCTTTAGAGACTTTACTTTTTATGTTGGCTTTAATCCTTATTTGACCCACAAATGACCTGTGATGTTGAAAATAAAAAAGAAAGTTAAAAAAAAGAAAAAAAAAAAAAGAAAAAGAAAAGAGATCCCGGCCCCGACCCCGACCCCGACCCCGACCCCGGCCCCGCGTTTTTTTACTGACACCCATGAAACACTGAAAACTTTGTCGTCGACACACTAATATGCTTGTATCAAGCGGGAATAGATGAAAAAGATGGCCAAAACTTATGTTTAATTTTTCATTAAGGTATCAGCTTAGTTTCCGTACCTTTGTGTCTCAAATTGGCGCACGTTTTTGATTCTCTTTTCGCTGCAAATGCCAGATTTTCGACATGTTAGGTGATAAATCTGAGGCCCTGCGGGTCACTTAAAATAATTTACCCAAAGTTTTGTTTTGATGTTATGATTGATAAGTACACAGTGAAGCCATAGAAAGTCATTTTATGGTAATCTAAGTTATCGCCCATGGGTAAAATTGCCGGTATTTCAGTTCGAAAATTTGGTTATTAAAAATTTGCGTTTATAGCATGTTGTTCTAGATCTGTTTCGGGCATAAAATTAACCTACGTCTTGAATGTTTTTCTGTAGAACAGAAGATGAAGACCTAGAAAAGCAATAGATGTTATTTCATGACCCGTGACTGGCTGTCGATTGATACGCGGCAGGTCTATTCCGGGGGCGAGGGGTGGGGGGTGGAGGGTGGGGAGTGAGGGGTGAGGGGTGAGGGGTGGGGGGTGAGGGTGAGGGGTGAGGGGTGGGGGGTGGGGGGTGAGGGGTGAGGGGTAGGGGGTGAGGGGTGAGGAATGGGGGTGGGGGGTGAGTTTAACAGACGTGGATCTAGACTCTCATATACTTAAAACTGCAACACAACTGTAACTGTAAATAATCTGGATTAACTTTTATGAATTTGCCAAAGTGGCTTGTGAAAAACCGGAATCTAGACTGGTTTTGTTCAATTGTTACTTTAACTAGCCAGCAGTTTCCTTCCTTCACCCCCCCCCCCCCCCTTTTTTTTGGTGGGCAGGGAAAAAATGTTTTTCCCTTTTCTCGTTTGTATTTGGGATTTGAACATGTTACATTTCGAATCTTCATTTCTAATCCTCTCTAGGATCAGAGAAAAAAAGAAAGAAAAAAGTTCTGACTGCCTTCAGTTTATAATTCCTTTCAATTTCAGATTTCCGTTTTTCCCTTCTTTGTAATCAGAGTTCCATTAATAGAAAACGGAACATAAAAATAAACAACAAACATGTTTTTAGTAACTAAAATATGCTGGTATCACTTATATTCGAGAGATAACTCTCACAGGGGGAAATTTCCGTCCTTTGCTGCATGCAATTACGATGACATTTCTATTTTTATGTAATTTTTTTTCAGTTTTCGCTCGCACCAATATGATACCGTAAAAATAACCTGCATGGATTACATCTTGACTTGTATTCCCCTCAAGAAAATTAAGGCATGGGTCTCTAGTTATTTACTTGAAAAAATAAGAGGGTGGCCTATCATCTGAAGATTTAGCCGTAACTTCGTAGGACTTTGGCAGAGAAACATGGTTGCAAATGTCAAAGTATTGACAAACACGATGTATGTAAATTGAGTTACGTGGTACGGCCGTAACGTCGTGAGACTTTGGAGAGTAACATGATTGCAAATGTCAACATATATGAGAGTCTATGAGAGCATATGAGAGTCTAGATCCACGTCTGTTAAGCTCACCCCTCTCATGTTAATATGTGTTTGACATTTGTATTTTGTTATAAATCCTTTTAAGATGGTGTCAAGTTCTGTACCTAATTAACGGTTTGCATGGAAAAATTCTATGAAAGGAGCTGTTAGCTGTTTGAGAAAAATAAGTCCTGTTGATAGGTTTGGAGAATTGAGAAATTTAAGATGGTGGATAGTAATTTTATTTCATCAGTTAAAATGGGTTTTTCCACTTTCTGGAAAAACGCATTGTCAAGAATTGGTTTCCATGGAAAAATCAAAGTCAATGAACGTTAACCAACCACATCAAATTGTTGCTTGATAAATTTCTCAATTCAAGTTTTGTGGTGTTTTCGCAAAAACTTAAAAGTTTCCTCGTTCAAAGTCGCCTCGGTCAACCCCCTTTCCCCCGGTCTAGATAGGTTTAATGTTAGAGTTAGGATTAGGGTTAGGTATGGGTTTAGGGTATGGGTAATGTTTCTGTGATGACCGTGAAATTGTAACTGTCGAAAGTGGAAAAGGGTAACATTACAGGTAAAGTATAATCTCTGTTCGTTTCCTGTTGACCGTTCATTACAAACCCTGCACAACGTGGTCAATTGCGAATATGAATGTTTTCCCATATGTCGAAAGTGGTATTTTCACTGCAGGGTTCAAGGTTTCAATTTATTTACACTTGGATATAGTATTTACATTGTATATAGGAACATAGGAATAAAATAACAAATAAAAGGAGAAAAGAAAGAAGTTAATGGTTTTGGTAGTAGTGTACGGTGGTCAGAGGAGCTTAGCTTTCGAGCTAACCACCGCTATATTAAAAATGGAAATATTAATATTAGTGTGTGTTTGGTGCCATGTTAACTATGGACGATCATATGGAACTGTTATTTTTATATCAAAATATACATAGTTATATTACCCTTGAGAGTTGAGCAGAAATCTTTTATATTCTTTTTTTGAACTTGAAGTAGCTAAATGTTTTTATGTTAGTAGGAGTCTTTTCCCACACTTTGGTTATAGCAAACTTATATGTGTGTTTGCCATAATTTGATCTTACATGTGGTACATGAAAATTAAGATTTGAGGCATACCTGGTATTGTGTGAGTGAATATCAGACGCCTTGATGAAACACTCTTCCTCGTGTTTGATATATTACTACTAGACACCCCCACCCCCTGGGGGTTACTTCCTTATAAGAGGGTCGCATTTTCACGAGTGGATTGACTAGAATGGGGTTGCATTTTCAAAAGAATTACTTGAATGGGGTCGCACATTTTCGGATTTTTGGGGTGAGAAAATTCTATTAAGTAGGGTTTCAATATGGTCTCGGTTAAAAAGTTCAGAAAATTGTTTATTAAATGTAACAATCACCTCGCATTACATTCCGTTCTTAAAACCACAACTCCAATAAACCAGTTACACAATAGCACAAAACCACCGGTCCTCATTTATGAACAAAGTCCATTCAGTTCAGGATGACCTATTTAAAGGATTGTTAAAGTAGATGCATAAATAGAAAGTGACTTAATTGGGATCGCGAAAATTATATTTTTCCAAAAGTGACTAAGATGGGGTCTATAAGGGGTCTATATGGGGTCTATAAGGGTCTTGAAGGGAGGTATGGATCGTAATAGAGCTGATTCACTGTGGAATTGTTTAAGTCAAAGGCTTGCACAAATAGGTTTAATACCACATGATGTCGGGGGATCTGGTGATTGCTTTTTCAAATCAGTTTCACATCAACTTTATGGAACTGCAGACCTAAATGTAGAAGTTCGCATGGCCAGGATAAGTCATTTACATAATTACCCGGAACTATATTTTGCAAGTATTTCTGATGATACCTGGGAAAACTATATTAAGCAAATGTCAATACCTGGTACTTGGTGTGATCATCTCATCATGCAAGCTGTTGCTAATGCCTTTAACTGTGTCATTCATATCACAGAATCTAATGCTAATTGACTGCAAGCTACAATTATAACTCCTACTCTTCAGCAGGAAATACAGCAGACATTATTTATTGGGTACATAAATGATCTGCACAATGTTTCAACTGTGACACACAGTAACAGTCAAAATATAAATAGATTAAAAACTTAAAGAGAAAATATAGTGTTTCAGAATATGACAAGTAGAGGATACTTGGTAAAAGGAGAGCCAGTGATAAAAAACAATTATCCCAACTACAGTAAAACTTGTATATGTACACGCCCGATGGACTGCCACGACTGCCTGCTCAAAAACCATACGATATAACTAGCCTTTAAAACCTTTTCGTACACAGAGTAAATACAGGTTTCACAATACGCCATAACCCTTTATTTGACAACATACCATAGGCATATTCATCTATCCCAATAACCAAAAAACAATATTTCCCCTTTGAAATGCCGAACGCACTTTCCTACTCTCCGATTACTGCTAGTCATATTTGTAAAAATCTTGGCTAATGGACGACTCTTGACAAGTTTCCATTCAAAATTAACACTCATTGTCAAAACAATGCTTATCAGTAGAGACCAGCCTGGGCATAGTTAATGGAGGGACTGGTTATGAAACCTTACCGTGTTCAAAGTTGATAACAATGGTGCTGCAATTTATGTTGGAAGGGGCGCAGCCGTGTTCAATCCTTTGATTTAACGTTCACACTACGACTGAGTATTTTAATAGGACCGTTTCTATTGGTCAGTTTCTCTAACTCATTTCAAAATCTATTGTGGTTTGTGCACGGTCAAGGCCGAAAATGTTAACAAAACATATAACAAAGAAACTTGTTTGGCTTCATAACCATTCCCCTATATTATATCTTTGGTCTGGGTCAATTAGCCAAAAATGTCCTCTACTGACACAGATCGATAATCGAAAATCGGACAGAGATTTTATTTGGTTGATTCAAATCGTTTTGCATTGGTTATTCCAAATCAATCTCTTTTTCGAAAGGGAAACGTAATCTTGCTATAGAGCAAGACTATGAATGCAAAAATAACAGTGAAATAAGGTCACACGTGATTAGTTTTCAACCTTTGTAGAAAACAATCGAACAAACAACGGGAAAATACCCCTAACCCTAAAAACAAAAGAAACTGCTACACAATTACAAGCTTACGAGAGCTGCTACACCACTGAGAAAATGCGGTGGCCAAAGGTTCGTATGGTTTGCGCTTTCTTAGTGCTAGTTGATAGCTAAAGACACAGCTGCAGGCCTCAGAAATTTTCTCTTGCTGAAGACGAAAACTGTCAACACCTGGTTAACGGAACTGAGTTTCCATGAATATGACCCGACTGTGACAATTTGTTTAGAATGAAGTCAGAAGGCGGAACAAGCTCAATAAACAAAAACTCACTTTTTCCACCAATTATTAAGTAGTCTTTACTAAGAGATGTGAAATTCACATCAGTTATTCGCTTTGAATTGAAGTTTGTTATGATCGATATTTTGATAAAATATGTATTGCCATGGCGACAATAAACAAAGAACCTCCGAAAATCAGTAGATTGCAAATTTTGGGCGAGTCAGTTTTCGACGCCATTTTGATCAGTGAGCAAACAAATCTTGAAATAACAGTGTTTGTATAGAAATGCTATGTTAAATAATTTTCCTGAAACATGGCTTCTGAAAAAGTCATGAATTGGCAACTTTTGGCACTAGGAAAAGCATTTTAAGAAAAAAAATTGGAGGGATGTAGCTGTGCCGGAAAGCGTCCAGTCGTGTTTTCCATACTTTCCATACATTTCCCTGTATTTTTTCGCTCAAACTATTTTTAGTAGCAGTTCACGGCTGTTTCGCTATACAGACAAATATATGAAAATTTCATAACGCAACTAGATGCTTTCTAACACAGCTACACTCCTCAGATATTTTCTGCAAAATCCTTTGCATAGTGCCTAAAGTTTCCAATTCATGAATTTTGCAGAGGCGAGGTCTTATGAAAATTATTCACCTCGGATTTCCATACAAACACTGTTATTTCAAGACGTGTTTGCCTACTCGTCAAAATGGCGTCGAAAACCGCAATAAGGCCGTTATTAGAAAAACCACCACCCAATTATTAAACTATGATCTTTGTCTTTGAAAAATAAAATGGGCTGAGTTCGCATGAATCATGACATTTTGAGTTCAGCAAATACTTTAAAAATGTTGTCGAAAGCTTAGGATTAATCTTTACCGAGTCGTTTTCGTAGCTAGATATAAAAATATAAAAACACTAAAAGTCTATACTACGTCATACAAGACCAATATCAGTCTGATAATGAAATGAATATGTGATGTGCACATTGGAATGGAATCTTGAAGATTTTTCTGGAAATATTTCCAAAAAAGACGCATTAACTGAAAAAAAAAAATACTTGGGAAACAATTGTTATTGTTGAAATACTTAATGTCGTTTAATACACTAGGGAAATTTCTACGGAAACTCTGCAATCTCGCTGGTAATGTTCAAAACTGACATGAATTTCCTGAAAATTTCAAACCTCCGTTCAAATTTCAAAAATTACTTGTCACGGCTGATGCAGATTGACTGCAACTGAATTTCATTTTCCCTGCACGTGTTCAGTAGCTAAGGCAAATTTGTTTCCGTGGACAGTTATTTGTGAATCGATTGTAAAGGAAGGTCGTCGAGGAATTGAGGAATAGATGTAAGCTTCTGCACCTGTGGAATAAACAGTTTAGTATCCAAAGAAAGGCGCCCTTACGCATCGCTCTAAAGTTGCGGAACAATTTGCAGGAGAAACGCTATACAAGAAATAAAAAAAAGACACCATTGGACACATTAAAGGGGCAGTATCATGGGAGATGTGATGGTTTTGGCCAAAATTCACTAACTTTAAACTTTGGACGCTGTTTTAATTAAATTCGTAATCGCCAATTTTAAGAAATGTTAATACTGATTCTTAGACGAAAGATTGAACTAAATATAGTACAACTGGCCATTTTTAATGCGTTGCGACAGCGAAACTTGAAAACGTCGGCCCGACGTTTTCAAGTTTGATCCCCTCTTTATCTTGGTCATCTGCCGGCAAAAATATCCTTGAATAGTTTCTTTGCATTCTGATAATCTTTTATTGGAATTTTGTTACTATATCTTGGCTGCTATCAACCGGATAGCGTCTTTTCGATTCTTAATGTGTTACTAAAAATAGCGTGATACTGTTCCTTTAAGTTCGCAATCCTGGCCTTTTGAAAATAAACGAAAAAGCACGTTCTGCCGCTCACTAAGACAGTGCTAGAATTCAAGCAACATCAGTGCCGGGTGGAAGGTGTAACCCTTTTTAGCCTTGCTCGTTATGTCAGAAGAGCACATATATTATTAAAGAGCTAAAATTACGGAAAGAAAGAGAAAACGGCAACGGAGGAAGGTGCATTTAAATTGCTCTCGTTAATTGTGGGGAACTTTTGCTGGAGTGAATTTTTAGGCTAAAAAATTATTTCGACTTACGTTCAGGTTGATTGCATTCACTGATAAAGTACCGTGTCTTCCATTCAACGCGTTTCAGTGGATAATACGGAGGGATGAAGGCGAAATGATAAACACTGTTTTTGGTTTAAGTCCTTAGCTACGAGAAGACAAAGCTGCCGTCCTAATTTCCGACGGTATTATAAGCAAGTCTTTGTAGTGCATATTTTCATTCTACTTTAAAATAAAAGAGGATGAAAATTTACTGGCAAACTTTAGCACTTCACAGAGCACGAGGAACAAAATGAAAACCACCCATTGTTATGAGTTGCTCAGATAAGTCGGAATCAATAAGCTTAAAATGTCCTCCATTGACACCGATAACCGAATATCGGACAGGAATTTTATTTCGTTGATTCAAAAAGCTTTGCATTGGTTATTCCAAATCACTCTCTTTTTCGAAGGGAAAGTTACCTTGCCACAGAGCAAGACAATGAACACAGTAAACGTAGCTAAAGGTTCCGTGTGATTTTCGCTTCCTTAGTGGCAGTTGATTGCTAAAGACACAGCTGCAGGCAAGAAAAATTTTCTCTTGAAGACAAAACTGTCAACACCTGGTTAACGGAACTGAATTTCCATGAATACCCAATGAAATCGCGTAAAAATTCTTCGTTTGTAATTTGTTTAGAATGAAGCTAGCTGCAAGGTGAAACAAACTCGAAAATGATTTTGATTCATGGGAACAATTTCTTCAATATATGTTAATTACTAAAGTTTTTGCGCATCGATCCCTTGTTTTGGTTAAATTAGATGTGTTTAATTTACCCTACGTGTTTAAAGTAATTCCAATATAATCAAGTATAATTATGGTAATGTGCTTCTTTTATATATAATTAAGATATTTCGATACAGTTTTTAAGAGACTCTAAGTCACTCCTTCAACCGACTTCTCCGATACTGAAAAATGTGAAACTCACACCAGTTATTCGGTTTGGATTGAATGTTTGTAATAATTGATATTTTGATTAAATCCATAATGCCATGACGACGATAAACAAAGAACCCCCGGAAATGAGTTAATTGTAAATTGGCGCGATCCAGATTTGGATTGGAAAAGCCACCAATAAATTCTTAAACTATGGTATGGGTATCGATTATGAAAATCGAGTGTGCGAATTCAGTTGACTTCAGTCACTTTCCTGTAAATACTTCGGCAACGTTTTCAGAACTTGGCTTAGCTTTTGCTGATCAAATCAAATCATTTTGTTTCACAGTATTTCGTTAGAAGCACAACAGAGAAGAAAACAACACAGTAAACATAGATACGGGTTATATATAAACTAATGAATACATACATTGAAATCAGCTGTGTGCAGCAGGCAAAGTAGCAGAACTTTCGAGTTGGCTGCAACTGCTTATTTGAACATAAAGGAAGCAAATATTTAAACTATTAAAACAGTAAGTAACTAGTGACAAAAACTAGAGGCAAAATACGTAAAAATATAAAATATAACTTTAAAAAAATTATTATACACTATAGTATTCAGGTAATTCATTGGTTTCTTATGATAAAGGTAGTTAGGCAATGGGTAGAAACCGAAGTTACTGAGACAACAGAAAAAGGAAGAGTTTATAACTGGCACTGAAGAAGATGAGTTTCGTATTGTTTTTTTAAAAGACTGCTAGTAGAGATATGTTTCAAATTTGTTGGTATGGTTTCCCATTATTTTGAGGCTTTATCTGTAAAAGTCAATTTGCCTATGTTGGTCCTTAGTTTTGGTCGATAGAAATTGACCTTAGATGAATACTTGGTGTTGTACCTGTGGATATTATATACAGTTACAAGGCAGTTACGGAACGGTGTAAAACTGTACTATGTAAAATTAGAATACTTACTAAATATCTAGATTTTGATTCGTTTTCGTCGCTAGCTAGAAAATGAACACTTAACCGAATTTTAAAAGTCATCCTGAACGTGTCCCGTTATAATTAGCGGCAGATCAAATTTATTCCTGACTGACAGTTTTTTGTAATAAGACCGCGTCTAGAAGTTGAAGAATTGACCGACGCCATCTCGGATACCAGAAGGCAAGAAACTTACCAATTCTCACACCATTTTTTTCTTTTTTTGCTCGGCGTCGTCAAAGCAATACCCTTACATTTTGTTACCGACTTTTGGGGTGCAACGTCAGCACATTGCCTTGGTTCTCTCCGTCGGCTTCGTATGTTTTCGTTGATCTTCGACATTCTTAAGGGACAGAAGTCTTTTGCTTTCTGATAGTTTGTTGTTTATCCAGGGGGATCAATGAAGGGGGTGAGTGAGTACTCCTTGGAAACTTTAGTTGAGAGGTCATTTCTGCTTATTTCAAGCCGGCAGCGATTTGTTTTTTGTAAGTCTTGGGAGGGGGGAGGGGGGCTGAGGAAGGAGCTAGGTGGCTACTTCTTGAAATATTTCGTTGAGGGGTTTCTGAATACAACTGCCTCTCGCAGAGTAGAGTGAAATAGAGAAATAATTAATTATGGTGTTGTATTTGACGAAGAGTTGGCTCCTGTGCCTTGTTGTTGTTAACTGAAAGCGAGCTGTTTTGTAAATCAAGCTAAATAGACAATAGTGTATTTTTTAAAGAAACTGTGGTGCTGAGTCGAAGGGGGAGTGGAAACGAATTTTTGTAATGGTAATGGTAATGCATTTAAATACCGCATTTTTCTATTCAAATATATATTCAAATGCGGTTTACATTAGCATATGTCCATTAGCGACCTCATCCTACCCACCCAACCCATGAAATCATGAAACAGCACAAAGACCAGACCAGCACACCGGGAACTCCATGCCCTACTCTTTGCGATTAGTGTCTGGGTTCTTTAACGTCCCACAGGGTTATGAACATTGAAGTGTTGTGAGACGGGGCCTACGGTTTATCGTCCTTATCCGAGAAGACTAGAAAGTCTAACCATTTGCATATGTCATTACAAAGGCAGCACTTTCTCCTCAGTTATTTAAAGACCCTGAGTGTTGGTCCGGCCGGGGTTTGAACCCACGACCTCCCACACGGTAGTCCGATGCTCAATCAACTGAGCTAACCGGTCGGCGGTTTTATCAGCTCAGTTGATAGGGTAATTTTTCACCATAAACGGATCCGAGTGCTGGCGTTTCGAACTTAATTAACCCTTTGTAAGAGCAAAATTTGTTGTTGACAATTTGCGCTACTTATTGTTACCGAAAGGTGACATCCGATGGTATAATATAATTTTTAAGCGTTCTCTGGTTATGCGAAACAATTACCCAGACAATACTCTATTTTACTGTGAACTTCAGTTTAGCATTTTATTCCTGCTAAGAATTTTTATTGTTTTTATTATAATTTTTTCCACACTTTTTGCTGTATATTTTTCATGTTCTCGCTTTTTATCCATCACTTGTCAAAGATTGCAGACTAGCAATCGAAAGCTCGTAAAATCGTTTGAAACTTTTCACCAGAGAACGCTTAAAAATTGTCTTGCCCCGGTTACTCGTCCATTTTTCCATTTTTAAACGTATCCGATGGGATGTTATGTATGATACATATATCATATTTAAAGTTTCGATACCTTATAACTTGATAACGTTTGAAATATTTCGATCTATGCAAATTATGAGCTTTTCGACTTTTTTTTTATTTTAGCCGTTTTGAAACACAAAGACCATAAAATTGCAGCCACTAAGAAAGCTCGAGATATTTTAAGAGTGTCTTGCTATGATAAATGACCTTTGGACATAAATGTGAAAGTGATAATTTTTTTTTTTTTTTATGAGTATTTAACAAAAAAACGGCAATGACTAAAATCACCCCGTAAAGATGATTTTTTATTTACTGATAACGCTCTTACAGATTTTTTTTAAAGTCGTTCACAAGTTGTCTAGGTTGAGTTGTTTAAATTCCGAAAGTTTCATTGTAAAATGTCGGACTAGATTTGGAAATAATCGACCCTATTTAAAAAAGAGTGTTTTCCATCGCCGTTGCTATGGTAACAACGGTTTCCTGGAAACCAAAAACCATATCACTTGATCATAGCTTAAAAAGGTGTTGTAGTTTGAGGGAAATGAAAGAAAGTCTTCTGTACGAAATATTAATTTCAAAAGATCGATCCACTCCAAGACCAGAAAGTTGTGAGCCTCGTTAAGGACGAAATGATGCTGTTCGTTTTGTAACTTTTTCAGTTGTCCTAGATAAACCCTTATAAAAACGTGTTCATGTCTATTTTTATTATTAAAATAAAATATGAAAAAGGAAACGAGGAAAGATTGCAAATACCTTTGCAGTAGAAATGTAATCAGATTCGTTTGAGAAAACGGCGTCCGCGGGCCAGTAATTAGGGACATTTTTCCCTATCCTATCAAATAAAAAGCTCCCTCGAATGTTGAATGGGATAGTGGACATGAATATTACCAGTATTATATTCATTTGCTTCTTCAGAGGCTCTCAACAAAGGACGAAGACAAACCCATTATATCGAATTTAGGTTATTTCGCGAGAATCGAGTCGCAGCCTCATTAAATTCTTTCGAGGGAACATAGCACTCTTCGCCTGCTCTGATTTTCTTCCTAAACCAGAAGATTCGCTCTTCAGGATGAGCATTTGTTCCCACGTATAGCTTGCAATCAGCACTACGGAGTATAAACAAGACATCACGCTATTCTCGCGATAAACGTTTTATGTTCGTCCGCTGTTTTCAATACTTGCACAACTTAAAACACCTACGTACAAAAGACTACGTTATAGGAATTTCGCAACGGGTCAATTCAAAATTTTACGCTATAGTTTTCAGGCAAACTCCTATTTTACAAATAACTGGATTTTATAACGGACGCCATTTTAAAAGGCAGTTGTTATGCCCAGGCTGCGCACGTCTTTTTCCAACCGTCGCGCTGATCTAAGTCACGTGGTCTCGTTTAAACCAATCAGACATTTTTCTCCAGTGAAGCTCACAACAGTCGTGACTCAAGGGCGCATAACATGCATGTGGCACAAAGCTGCTGGCCGCGGACCGAAGACTCCGGGGGAACCCGTGGATTCCTGAGTGGCTCACTGATTAAGAACCCCGCTCAGTTCTCTTTACTCGTATAAAAACAAATTGCTTAAGATCTGAAACTATTCTGAAATCTTAAATCTCCAACAGAAGGACTGAGTCCACTGAGTCCACCACAGGAAGATGTAGCGATAGAAAATGATTGGCTATACGCTAAAACACTTGAGTAATCACTCTGACGCAATTAAGTTTAATTTACTAATTCGCGGAGCCTAATTCTTGTCGACGCGCATGGTTAGAAAGAAAAAACAACAGAACGAATTAGCATTTAATTCTATTATCGACATCAGAAAAACTATCATTCAACGAAATTGATTTTTCCGATAACGTTCTTATTTTCTAGAATTTACAGTTGGGATTTTTATGAACGGATTAAAGTCAAGATACAACGCACGATGAACTCAAAGCCAGAAGAAAGGCTTTAGTGCGCGATAATTTCGATTCCACTTTTTTTCGGAGGGCAGGCAAACTCGCCACAGGCCTCGAGTGTCCATCCCTAAACTGATTAGGATATTTTACATTGAATTTGGTTGAACGAAGTGAATGAACGCGAATGTGGCTCGACAATTAAAGATTTTACGCTCCCCCTTTTGAAACTGATTTGTTTTGTACAGAGCATTAGTAGTCTCCCCTTTTCGATTTACATGATGAGGGGTACAGTATCCTTTTCAAATTTCAATGGAATGTTTGTGAAACAGTCTCCCTTTTTCAATTTACAAGACATTAACAGCATCTACGCAGTCTCCCTTTATTTACAGGATCTAGGCAGTCTATCTTTTTTAATTAACAAGATATTTACAAGTTCTAACCAGTCTCTCGCTTTCGAGTTACGAGATATTTACATAATCTGAGCAGGTCTCCTTTTGCGATATTTATATAAGATACAGTCGAACCCGTACTAAGCCGTCACTCTTAGGGAGTAGGTTGCACAGAATACACATGTCAAACACAAGAAAAGTGCGTTTTATAAAGCACTTGATAACTTAGTACAGTTTATGCATCAAAGCGCTCACAATATCACTTCCTTTGTTAAGAAAGTTCAGCGATAAAATGGTATGACAAAGGAGAACTTGGTATAGAAACGGACTAGTAAAACATTAACGCCATAAATTTTTTTGCAGTCAGTGTTGCAGGTCATTAGAAATTCAATTGCCTGACGCGCAATTTTTTTTTTACCGTATTTGAGTGCTTTGAATTTACAAAGTGACCGTTTAGAACAGGTCGACAAAATAGAAAAAGCTCGTTGGGACTTAGTAAAGGGTGACTGCGACCGCTTATACTAGGCGAATCTTTGCTGACGTCATTGTTTACATTTTTACTCATTAGCATACGTACGACTTAACTCACAGAAGCCGTGGCCGTATATATGAACTAAATGCAAAAGTTGAAAGAGCTAATTATGT
Source organism: Pavona decussata (assembly GCF_977016875.1). Classification (NCBI taxonomy): domain Eukaryota; kingdom Metazoa; phylum Cnidaria; class Anthozoa; order Scleractinia; family Agariciidae; genus Pavona; species Pavona decussata. Next base: position 500,709 of record NW_028145610.1, read on the forward strand.
TGAGAAATTTGTGCAATTTTCAGCTCTTTGCAAGCAATATTGAAGGAAATATCAGCCATCAAAAACTGCAAAATTGCTGGGTGGCAAAAAAGTTAATGAGCCATACATTCTCTGTAAAATTTCGAGGTCTTAGAAGAGAATTTCTCCGAAACTATTCTATGTATTGAGCTCAAATTTTGAGAGAAAACTGAAACTGTTATGCCCTTTCAATATTCAACGTTTTTATTTTATTTTCGTCATCAGATAGCGATAAGCATATGTTAATGAGGCAAAAAGTGAAAACAAAGATTCGCCTATAGAGGTGACCGTTTAATGGAGGTCAGAATTACAGTAATTAAGGGTACTAATTTTCGGGACTTTCACAACTGACCACTTAATAGGGAGTGACCATTAAATACAGTTTCGACTGTTTTTACAGCATCTGAACAGTCTCCCTTTCTTAATTTACAAGACATTTGCAGGATCTGAGACGTCTCCCATTTTCACTATTTCGTAACGGAATTTCATAACGGAATTTATGCAGTATTTCCATGGTCCATTGACAAAAACTTTAAAAGTTATTTACACTTATGGATATTGTGAGTAAATGTCGCTGCAATTGTTTACACTTTTTTCCCTCTTCTTAAAAAAATGCCATCGTTGAAAGTTACTCTGTAAATTACCTTTTACAGGAGATTTACTAAACTGTAAAATTCATGTAAATTTCGTTTTACAAGCCCACAAGACGTAAATTGTAGTTTACAAAATATGTAAATTGATTTTTAACTTTTTTCATTGAGTTTTCCTCTGTTTAGTTTTGGTGGGTTGGAACATATTTTCTGAACACATGTAGTTTTGGGAAAACCTACTAATTTTTGGAAGACCCCATGCCAAGTTATAACAGTGTCAAAAGTGCTTGTAGTGGGCCTTGTACTTCTTTCAATTGTCAATAAGCGCCTTTTTGTTAATAAAATTAAGCGGTCTTAGAAAATTAGTCATATAGGGTTTATTTTTTTCTGTCATTTTTATTAAAAGAATGAACACTAGAACGGCCTGCGCACGAAACGGTCCGATGTGGTCACTAAAACTTTAAGAGATTTCATCTAAATGTTTATCTCTCGGTAAAAGGGTTAACATGAAACATTGTGTGCATTAATTAAGCAAAAGGCGCTTATTGACAAAAAGTTCGAAAGGCCGACTACTGGCACTTTACAAGCTTCAGAATTCCTTGTTTCACTTTTTCATTTCCCCGATAATATAATATTGGGTTAATACCGGAACCCAGGGTGACCAAAGTAAATAGAATGGGATTCATAAGGTGAGTAAGAGGCTTCTTTGTAATAATAGTAGCTACTAAGGCAGCAGCAGTAGGGATGAAAGTCAAGATTAGCAGACCCACCACGTATGTTAATGCTTTGGTTAGGCTGCGTTCAATAGCGGCATTGGCAGTGCGGACAGGGTTGGCTTGGCCTCCTTCCTCCATCATCTCAGCAACATTGTTGTTATGGCGACGAAGTTCACGAATGGTCATAATCTGGAGAATGGCGATCAAAGGTACCGATACTGCGAGGATGGCTGCACCAGACCAGTAAACGAGTGGTTTTAATGGAACTGGGAGCTTTGGGTACAGAAGGTCGACTTGTGCTAGAATGCCAATTGTGATGGCTATCACCCAGACAACACAACAAGCGGCAATGGCGCGGCAGCGGGTCATCATAAACTTGTATTGGGAAAAGTGCTTGACAGCAAGGTAGCGGTCGATGCTGATTACGGCAAGGTTGAGCATTGAGCCGAGATTAGTTGTTGCAATGAAGAGTATAAAAGGCAGCTCCGTTGTTTTCGTGTCAATTCCACAAGGACTCTGCTTTTCAATCGTATTTTTCATTCTAAATCCAGCATCGATTGGTGCAACAGTCGCGCCCCAAAGAAGGTCAGTCAAGGTCAAGCTGCATAAAAACAACAACCCAGGGCGAAGGGTCTTTATTCCACTCCTGAATAACCCAATGATGACAGCTGCATTGGCCACAAAGCACCAAACGCTCAACAGCATTGACAATGGAAAAAGGTAGTTGGTGTAGTAAAAGTAACTCTTTTGGAAGGACACTGATATTCCTGAAACCAAACACGCTACATCGCCTTTGTATTCCATCGCGTACTCAGCAGTAACTCAGAACCTGTGATTTTGTTGTATCGCCTGGAAGAAATATATAAATTTTTGTTGTTCTTTTCTCCTTTTTTCCCTTTCGTTGTGTGAATAAGACTTTTTTTTTTAATATATATGCCTGGGCTCTCATGGAGCTTCTGAGACTACCTTAATTTAGGACGGTACCTACTAATACTGAAGTATTTTTGCGCGGATTATTACCGTGCGGAAAAAGTAGATCTTAGCAAGGGCTATTGAAATCTAAAAAGAAAATTGGAGGGACCAAGCAATTTTAGAGATAAATACGAACCAATTATTCTAAATAGAAGTAAAATACAAAGCAATGTATCCCTTTTTTTTGATTGAAGCTTTAATAACTCTGTAAAATGCATGGTTCCCCACAATTTTCTTTTTGGATACCGAAAGCACTTGCTAAGTTCTATTTTTCTATGCATAGTTTTAAAACGCGCAAAAATATCCCTGTATTAGTAGGCACAACCCATAGGAAAACCGAGTATCTCGAGATGCGACAAACGTATGCGCAGTAACAAAAGTAGGCACCGTCCTTAAGAAACATTTTGTTCATAAGAATGAAACCTGGTTGATAAATAGCAAATTAAAAAACTGTTTCCTTTAGCGTCCGTAAAATTGGACGAGAACGTCATATGACATGGAAATTACGTCACTGGCCGTTTGCAGTCGTATTATTATTCTCACAGAAACTTTTATGTTTTCAGTGTGTTCCTCTAGGTTTTGATTACTTTTCGCGTTATGGGAAATCTAAAAGATCCAAGATGGCGGATTCAAGTTGATCAATTAAAGCAAATGACACCCTCGGACAAAAACCCACGGTCTGGCCAGTACCTTACGCATGCTCATGGCCATATCATCCGGGCAGTGGCAGCCATGGACAGCTGTTTCGGCCTTGTTAGTTGTTCTCAGAATGGATTCTATTTCTATTCGTATTTTTGAAAATCTTGGCCAATGGACGACTCACAGGACTCTTGACAAGTTTCCATTCAAAACTCAAAATTAACACTCATCGTCAAAACAATGCTTATCAGTAGAGACCAGTCTGGGTCAGTTAGCCACAAATGTCCTCAACTGACACAGATAACCGAAAATCGGATAGTGATTTTATTTGGTTGATTCAAAAAGCTTTGCATTCGTTATTCCAAATCTCTCTCTTTTTCTAAGGGAAACGTAATCTTGCTACAGAGCAAGAAAATGAACGCAAAAATAACAGTAAAATAAGGTCACAAGTTATTGGTTTTCAAACTTTGTAGAAAACAATAGAACAAACGACGGAAAATACCCCTAACCCTAAAAACAACAGAAGCTGCTTCAAAATTACATGCTTACGGAATGTTTGAAATCTCACTGGTAATGTTCAAAACTGACATGAATTTCAAAATTTTAAACCTCCGTTCAAATTTCAAAAATTACTTGTCACGTCTGGTCTAGATTGACTGCAACTGCAGAATTTCAGCATTCTCCTTCCACGAGTTCAGTAGGTAAAGCAAATTTGTTCTCGTGGACAGTGATTTGTAAAGGAACGGCGTCCAGGAATTGGGGAATAGATGGAAGCTTTTGCACCAGTGGAAAAAAACAGTTTGGCCCAAACTGTTTATTCCAAAGGAAAATAGCTTCCATTTATTGCTCAATTCCCCGACACCATTCCTTTCCAAAGGAAAAAGGCTCTTAGTTTCGACATTTTTCATTCTTTCACGCGTCGTTCTAAGTTGCGGAACAATTTGCAGGAGAAACACTAGATAAGAAATAAAAAAAACATCGTTTGGCACATGAATTTCGCAATCATTTCGTAAATGAAAGAAAAAGCACGTTCTGCTCACTAAGACGGTGCTAGAATTCAAGCAACTTCAGTGCAGTGGAAGGTGACGTGTAACCCTTTTTAACCTTGATCTTATTTAGCCCTACATAAAATCCAAGAGCTAAACTTATGAAAAGAAAGACAAAATCAGTAGCAGAGGAAGGTACATTTAAATGCTCTCGTTAATTGTGGGGAACTTTTGCTGGAGTGAACCTTTAGGTCAAAAAAAATATTTCGACTTACGTTCAGGTTGATTGCAGTCACCGGCAAAGTACAGTGTCTTCCTTTCAACGCGTTTCAGCGGAAAATACGGAGGGATGAAGGCGAAATGATAAACACTGTTTTTGATCTTAAGAGACAGTCCGCGTTAGATTCGACCGGTCAATTTGGGCCAGTCGTTCGATTTCCTTCAAATTTTCAGCAACAGACAAAGTTGATATAACATTAATGAAAACACATTTCTTTTGATTCTAAACTTAACAAGACCCGAAATTTTGAGGCGAATGTTCAACCCTCCCGAATCCCCGAAAATCGACCTTTCACCGAGTCGAAATTAACCCGTTTTCGGATGTTTGCCGCCGAAATAATATTTATCCGAAAAACCTTACATTTATACCACGAACACATACACTATACTTCTTTACAAATATGGTATATAGAACTCATATTATTGAGAACTTTTATAAGGAGGGCATATCAAACATAGCGATGTTAACGATTCGTGCACGGAGCGTGTCAAGTGCTGCAACAAAAACCAACATTTCTCAAAATTCTGACTTACTCTGGAAGTCTCGTGTATTTTTTCAAAGAGTACTAGGATAGTGTCCTTAAACTGCGGAATAATATTTAGTGTATCTCTATACTGCGAAAAGATACGGCCGCAACAATTTTGGGCAAATCTCTTATTTTCCGACACGTGTTGTGTGACAGCGATGGCATCCCAAGGCAAAAAATTTTGACTTTTTCTGTCTTGACCGCAACTTAAAGTAGACAAATGCGTTTTAAAAGGGTAAACAATTAAAAACGTACCTTAAAAGTTCCACTGTTTTGCTTCCAAGACTTCATGTTTCACCGATAAACTGTCAGCAAATTTGATGGCCGTGTCACGGTATCCGTGTTCTTTATTTGTTGGCTTGCAGGCGACGATCATGCTGGTTAAAAACCTGAACAACTCTATAGAGTTCCGTGAAATTAGTTCTGTTATTCAACCGGGCGCTCTGCCGACCAAACAGTCATCATTTGCAGAATTTATGTCGAGGAAAGACTTTTGAAAGTTGTCGTCCATCTTTGTTTTCAAATAACAACCGCTGACAGCAACAACACTTCCGGTCTGATCGAACCGGAAACAGAACATCGTCTACAGTAAGAAGTCGTGCACTAAGTTCAATTTCTAGAGTTTTATTGTTATTAACGTACTGTTAATTACTTGATTATTTCTAGCTTATTTTCTACTTCAAAGGCATACATGTTTATGCCGGGCAACTCATTATTTAACCCTTTTACGTCATCTAAGATGTATTGGTGGTTTTCACCTCACACATCGTCACGCAAGTAAAAAAAATCTAATCCTTAATAATTCAATAGATAAAGTCAAGAAATAGATATGTTGTACAAGAGTGATACATAAACAACGTGTGAAAGCCACAGGGCCGTGCGATATCTCATAACCGAGTTATTCAAGAAAATGTGCCACGGAAAATTACGGGGACGCCATGTTGGTGTTCCGTCTGAGGGACACCAACATGGCGGCCGGAAACCAGCAAAAACATCTGGAGTTTACCTTGGCTATTTCAAAGCCCTTCTTCTCTCTGCTGAACTTTCACACATTAACATAGACGTTTCTATTAAATGTTAGCTGATGAGACCTAATAAAACACGAGGCAAATTGATGTTTTCATGTATTCGTGACATGTTTGGAGCAGCAATCCTTCTGTCACGCACTGCGCAAAAATCTAAAATTCAAACTGCTCTATTTTAAAAAAAAATGCTATCCTTTCGAAAACAAGCAAGCCGATGGTATTTTATATTTTATTTTGTGATGAAGATAAAAACCCAAAATTGTGTTTAGATATGAATTTCAGTTTTTTATGACGTCATGTGAAAACCAGCAATTTTACTAAAATAATAACAAAAACTGTAAAAAAAATATCGAAAAACTGCGAAATGTATAGAAATGAGACTTCAGAAAGGTCTCAACAGCAACTACAATTGACGAAACTTGCAATAAATGAGACGTCAGAATGGTCTCGCCGGGAACTGCGAATTCTAATGTAAAAAGAAGAAAATGCAGGAAACTGCGAAAATTTGCAATTTTCAGTTGAAAATCGTAAACTTTGTAGCGACAATTTTGTCCTTGACCGGCATACCGCTACAAGAGGCTAAGGCTAGCAGAGTTTTTCTTTATCTTGTTTGTTTCCCGGGGGTTTTATTTAGGCTAGACTTTTCAGCGGCTCTCCTGTTTGCTATCTCCGAGAGCGACAGGCAGCTGCATGGAAGGCAATCATTAAAAACTGAGTGTCCCTAAATATTATTCTGTCTCTTAGCTAAATAATTTTACAGAAAACACGAACATTTTTCAACAAAGATAGCCAAGTGCTGAACCAAATCCTTCTTTCTGTCCTTTGCTGTAAATGGGACTTCATAGTTCTTTAGAATGTTCTTTAGCATTGAAACATTAAACTGTGAAAGTTTGTTGGTTTTCCGGTACTGGCAAAGGTCATAGACGTCGTAGTAAATGGGATGTAGAAGGCCGATCTCGTCAACAATGCTGTTCACCACTTCTTGTCTGTTGAAATACACATTGAAATCGGAGATCATGGAAAGAAGCCAATGGATTAAAGTATTTATGATCGACTAAGGAGAGAGTGGGCCGCGCGTTTCTCTACAGTAGATGAAGACAGTCAAGAAGCTTCTAATAATTCGAGAGAGAGCGCCCGTGGTTCAGAACCGGCAACCAGACCCTCAAATCTCACGCGAGGATGGGCCCTTTCAAAGCCACGTGCCCCAACTCGTTTTTCTGAAAATGTAAAGGATTACTTGAAAGCAAAGTTTAACTAAGGAGAACGAACGGGGTTGAAGGCTAACCCAAAACAAGTCTCTGCAGACATGCGAAACGCCCGAGATGAACAAAATGAGCGTCGCTTTTCCAGAGAAGAATGGCTAACAGTTGTTCAGATAAAGAACTTTTTCTCTCAGCTAGTGTCATCCAAGACGAAAGGGAAAGATGCAGCTGATGAAAAAAAACAGAAACTGAAGAAATACTGGAAGAGGAAGAAGAAAGCAACAGAGAAGAAGTGGTGAACAGCATTGTTGACGAGATCGGCCTTCTACATCCCATTTACTACGACGTCTATGACCTTTGCCAGCACCGGAAAACCAACAAACTTTCACAGTTTAATGTTTCAATGCTAAAGAACATTCTAAAGAACTATGAAGTCCCATTTACAGCAAAGGACAGAAAGAAGGATTTGGTTCAGCACTTGGCTATCTTTGTTGAAAAATGTTCGTGTTTTCTGTAAAATTATTTAGCTAAGAGACAGAATAATATTTAGGTACACTCAGTTTTTAATGATTGCCTTCCATGCAGCTGCCTGTCGCTCTCGGAGATAGCAAACAGGAGAGCCGCTGAAAAGTCTAGCCTAAATAAAACCCCCGGGAAACAAACAAGATAAAGAAAAACTCTGCTAGCCTTAGCCTCTTGTAGCGGTATGCCGGTCAAGGACGAAACTGTCGCTACAAAGTTTACGATTTTCAACTGAAAATTGCAAATTTTCGCAGTTTCCTGCATTTTCTTCTTTTTACATTGGAATTCGCAGTTCTCAATGAGACCATTCTGACGTCTCATTTATTGCAAGTTTCGTAAATTTTCATTGCTGTTGAAACCTTTCTGTAGTCTCATTTCTATATATTTCGCAGTGTTATTATTTTAGTAAAATACATCATAGATAACGTAAAAGGGTTAAATAATGAGTTGCCCGGCATAAACATGTATGCATTTGAAGTAGAAAATAAGCTAGAAATAATCAAGTAATTAACAGTAGAAATTGAACTTAGTGCACGACTTCTTACTGTAGACGATGTTCTGTTTCCGGTTCGATCAGACCGGAAGTGTTGTTGCGGTCAGCGGTTGTTACTTCAAAACAAAGATGGACGACAACTTTCAAAAGTCTTTCCTCGATATAAATTCTGCAACTTATGACTGTTTGGTCGGCAGAGTGCCCGGTTGAATAACAGAACTAATTTCACGCAACTCTATAGAGATGTTCAGGTTTTTAGCTAGCATGATCATCGCCTGCAAGCCAACAAATAAAGAACGCGGATCCCGTGTCACGAATACCGTGACACGGCCATCAAATTTGCTGACAGTTTATCGGTGAAACGTGAAGTCTTGGAAGCAAAACAGTGGAACTTTTAAGGTACGTTTTTAATTGTTTACCCTTTTAAAACGCATTTGTCTACTTTAAGTTGCGGTCAAGACAGAAAAAGTCAAAATTTTTTGCCTTGGGATGCCATCGCTGTCACACAACACGTGTCGGAAAATAAGAGATTTGCCCAAAATTGTTGCGGCCGTATCTTTTCGCAGTATAGAGATACACTAAATATTATTCCGTAGTTTAAGGACACTATCCTAGTACTCTTTGAAAAAATACACGAGACTTCCAGAGTAAGTCAGAATTTTGAGAAATGTTGGTTTTTGTTGCAGCACTTGACACGCTCCGTGCACGAATCGTTAACATCGGTATGTTTGAGATGCCCTCCTTATAAAAGTTCTCAATAATATGAGTTCTATATACCATATTTGTAAAGAAGTATAGTGTATGTGTTCGTGGTATAAATGTAAGGTTTTTCAGATAAATATTATTTCGGCGGCAAACATCCGAAAACGGGTTAATTTCGACTCGGTGAAAGGTCGATTTTCGGGGATTCGGGAGGGTTGAACATTCGCCTCAAAATTTCGGGTCTTGTTGAGTTTAGAATCAAAAGAAATGTGTTTTCATTAATGTTATATCAACTTTGTCTGTTGCTGAAAATTTGAAGGAAATCGAACGACTGGCCCAAATTGACCGGTCGAATCTAACGCGGACTGTCTCTTAAGTCCTTAGCTACGAGAAGACAAAGCTGCCGTCCTAATTTCCGACGGTATTATAAGCAAGTCTTTGTAGTGCGTATTTTCATCCTACTTTAAAATAAAATTTTAGCACTTCATAGAGCACGAGAAACAAAATGAAAACAATAAATTTCATGAGGAAAATAAAGTTTTTTAAATGTATATTTGAACTCCATCCTGCCGAGCAAGCTACTCTGACTTTCTGCCATCATCATCAAAGTCCCGCAACTTGCAACTTGTCGGCCACACCTGATTACCATTTTGTGTGCACTAGTGCATGTTCTGAAAAAGGATTCCATCTTTTTTATCGATATTCAAAGCTTATGGAACATACTTGACATGTTTCATTCTAAATTAACACCCATTGTCAAAAAATGCTCAGATCAGTCTTTTCAATTAGCTGAAAATGTCCTCCATTGACACCAATAACCGAAAATCGGCCACGAATTTTATTTGGTTGATTCAAAAAGCTTTGCACGAGTTATACCAAATCACTCTCTTTATCGAAGGGAAATGTTACCTTACTACAGAGCAAGACCATGAACGCAGTAAACGTAGCTAAAGGTTCCGTATAATTTACGCTTCTTAAGTGGCAGTTGATCGCTAAAGACACAGCTGCAGGCAAGAAAAATTTTCTCTTGAAGACAAAACTGTCAACACCTGGTTAACGGAACCGAATTTCAATGAATACCCAATGAAATTGCGTTAAAAATTCTTCGTGTAACTTGACTTTGATAATTTGTTTAGAATGAAGCTGGCAGCAAGGCGAAACAAGCTCGAAAATAATTTTGATTCATGCGAACATTTTCTTCAGTATATATTAATTAAAAAAGTTTTTCCGCTTCGATTCCCCGCCTTGGTTAAATTAGATGTGTTTAATTTACCCTACGTGTGTTTTTTTTTATGTCACTTCTTCAACCGACTGTTAACTAGTCTTCTCCGATACTGAAAAATGTGACATTCACACCAGTTAATCAGTTCAGATTGAATGTTTGTGATGATTTAGATTTCGATTAAATCATATTGCCGTGACGACGATAAACAAAGAACCTCTGGAAATCAATAAATTGTAAATTTTGCGCGATCCAGATTTGGATTAGGAAAGCCACCAATAAATTCTCAAACTATGGTATGGGCATCCATTATGAATATCGAGTGTGCAAATTCAGTTGAATTCAGTCACTTTTCTGTAAATACTTCGGCAACGTTTTCATAACTTGGCTTGGCCTTTGTTGATCAAATCAAATCAAATCATTTTATTTCGCACTGTTTGGTTAGAAACGCAAGAGAGAAGAAAAGACACAGTAAACATAAATAGAGGTTATATACAAACTAATGAATACATACATTGAAATCAGCTGTGTACAGCGGGCAAAGTAGCAGAGCTTTCGAGTTGGCTTCTGCTTATTTGAACATAAAGCTGCCGTTGCACGTTGAAACTTTTAGCTGAAACTTGGGTGCAATAAAAATAAAATAGTAACTACTTAGTGACAAAAAGTAGAGGAAAAATACAACAAAATATAAAATATAACTTAAATAAAATTTTTATACACTATACTATCCAGGTAATTCATTAGTTTCTAGGCAATGGGTAGAAACCGAAGTTGCTGAGACAACAGAATAAGAAAGAGTTTATAACTGACACCGAAGAAGATGAGTTTTGTATTGTTATTAAAATTGCTAGTAGAGAAATATTTCAAAGTTGTTGGTATGGTTTCCCTTAATTTTGAAGCTTTATCTCTCAAAGTCAATTTGCCTATGTTGGTCCTTATTTGACATTTGACATTTGACATTTATTTGCCTTTTTCCCTATATATTGACAATTTATCCCTACTTTAATGTGTGGCGAGGTGACCCCTAGAAACCACCAAGCTTATCGTTGAGGCCACCTCGTACGACACAATATGCTTACATAGATAGTGCTACAAGTGTGCGGCTTTGCCAATTCAGTAATAATTATTATTTTGCTAAAAACTCTAGCAGTTTTTTCTTAAAGTTGGGAAAACTTGACAGAGAAGTGATTGTAACAGGAAGGGAATTCCAGATCTTTGGCACAACTGAGCACAGATAACCGAAAATCGGACAGTGATTTTATTTCGTTGATTCAAAAAGCTTTTCATTGGTTATTCCATATGACTCTCTTTTTCGAAGGGAAATGTAATCTTGCTACAGAGCAAGATAGGTGAACGCAAAAATAAAAGTGAAATAAGGTCACAATTGATTGGTTTTCAAACTTTGTAGAAAGCAATAGAATAAACAACGGAAAATACAACCAACCCTAAAAACAACAGAAGCTGCTTCACAATTACAAGCTACACTACTGAGAAAATTTAGCTAAAGGTTCCGTATGGTTTGCGCTTCCCTAGTGCTAGTTGATAGCTAAAGACACAGCTGCAGGCCTCAGAAATTTTCTCTTGCTGAAGATAAAAACTGTCAACACCTGGTTAACAAAACTGAGTTTCCATGAATACGACTCGACTTTGACAATTTGTTTAGAATAAAGTCAGCACGGCGGAACAAGCTCGATAAACAATAACTCACTTTTTCCACCAATTATTAAGTAGTCTTTACTAAGAGATGTGAAATTCACACCAATTATTAACTTTGAATTGAAATTTGTTATGATCGATATTTTGGTAAAATCTATATTGCCATGGCGACGATAAACAAAGAACTCCGGAAATCAGTAAAATGCAAATTTTGGGCGAGTCAGAATTGAATTAGAAAAGCCACCACCCAATTATTAAACTATGGTCTTTGACAAATAAAATGGGTTGAGTTCGCATGAATCATGAAATTTTAACTTGTGCAAATACTTTGACAATGTTTTCAAAAACCTAGGATTAATCTTTACTGATTCGTTTTCGTGGCTAGATATAAAAATATATAAACACTAAAAGTCAGTCTTCGTCAAACAAGACCAATAATTCTGAGAATGGGATCAATATATGATGTGCACATTGGAATGGAATCTTGAAGATGTTTCTGGAAATATTTCCAAGAAAGACAGATGAACTGAAAAAAATTGAAAATATTTGGGAAACAACTAGGAAAAATGTATTCGGGATGTCTGAAATCTCACTGGTAATGTTCAAAACTGACATGAATTTTAAAATTTCAAACCTCCGTTCAAATTTCAAAAATTACTTGTCACGTCTGATGTAGATTGACTGCAACTGCTGAATTTCAGCATTCTCCCGGCACGAGTTTAGTAGGTGAAGAAAATTTGTTCTCGTGGACAGTTATTTGTCCAGGAACGGCGTCCAGGAATTGGGGAATAGATGGAAGCTTTTGCACCGGTGGAATAAACGCCCTTAGTTTTGTAATTTCTCATTACTCGATCGTTGTATCACAAGAGCACTAATATTTAGCCCAACATAAAAACCAAGAACTAAAATTATGAAAAGAAAAGGAAAACCGCAACGGAGAAAGGTACATTTAAATGCTCTCCTTAATTGTGAGGAACTTTTGCTGGAGTGAATTTTTAGGCAAAAAAAATATTTCAACTTACGTTCAGGTTGATTGCATTCACCGGCAAAGTACAGTGTCTGCCTACCAACGCGTTTCAGTGGATAATACGGAGGGATGAAGGCCAAATGATAATCACTGTTTTTGGTCTTTAGTCCTTAGCTACGAGAAGACAAAGCTGCCGTCCTAATTTCCGACAGTATTATAGGCAAGTCTTTGTAATGCATATTTTCATTCTACTTTAAAATAAAACAGGATGAAAATTTACTGGCAAATTTTAGCACTTCACAGAGCACGAGGAACAACATGAAAACAATAAATTTCATAAGGAAAAATATAGTTTCATAAATATATATTTGAACTCCATCCTGCCCAGCAGGCTACTCTGACTTTCAGCCATCATCATCATCAAATTCCCGCAACTTGTAACTTGTCGGCCAGACCTGATTACCATTTTATGTGCAAAATGTTCTCAAAATGGATTCCATTTTTATCGATATTCAAAGCTTAGCTTATGGAACATGCTTGACATGTTTCATTCTAAATTAATACTTATTGTTAAAAAATGCTTATGAGTAGCTCATATCTGTCTTAATCAATTGGATGAAAATGTCCTCCATTGACACCAACAGCCGAATATCGGACAGTGATTTTATTTGGTCGATTCAAAAAGCTTTGCATTCGTTATTCCAAATCACTCTCTTTTTCGAAGTTAAATGTTACCTTGCTACAGAGCAAGATGATGAACGCAGTAAACGTAGTTAAAGGTTCCGTGTGTTTTACGCTTCCTTAGTGGCAGTTGATCGCCAAAGACACAGCTGCAGGCAAGAAAAATTTTCTCTTGAAGGACAAAACTGTCAACACCTGGTTAACGGAACTGAATTTCCATGAATACCCAATGAAGTCGCGCAGAAATTCTTCGTTTAACTTGACTTTCATAATTTGTTTAGAATGAAGCTGGCAGCAAGGGGAAACAAGCTCGATAATAATTTTGATTCATGCGAACAATTTCTTCAGTATATGTTAATTACTAAAGTTTCTGCGCATCGATCCCTCGTTTTGCTTAAATTGGATATGTTTAATTTACCATACGTGTTTAAAGTAATTCCAATATAATCAAGTATAGTGATAGCAATGAGCTGCTTTTTGAACTCGTGTATGCGCGCATACACAATAAACGACTTATAACGATGGTGGGGTTTTCACTTGGTTGGTTGATTCAGTTGTTAACTTTCAGGCATGCATGCGCAGTGAATGAAAAATCGTAATATAGCGGAATTTCACTCTGGTGCTGGTCTAAATTACCAAATTTTGCGTTTTCGGAAGGGAAACACACCTCTTGGAAACGGTGAATCGAAAGAGGAACTTCTAAGGGATGCTCAATAGTTTCAACAGGGGAAATCAAGCATTAATGGCGAAGAAATTTTTGATCGATTTCTGGTTTTCGTTTTTGAAAGAACTGCAGTGTTTTAAATTCAATTAGTGGAAAAAACGCGAGAATTTTTTCACGGCGCATCAGAATAATCTTATTCAGTCTGTAGAGAATAATTTAACGATCATTTAGTGCAAGCATGGAGATTTTTAGTTAGATCTGAGCAAAGTTAGAAGTTTTTTCAGTTTTTCAGAAAGTCCGGGGTCGTAAACTCAATTAGTGAAAAAAAAAAACGAGAACATTTTTTCTCCACACGTCAGAATAATCTCATTCAATCTGTAGAGCATTATGTGACAATTATTTTAGTTCGAAAATGGAGATTTTTCGTTAAATCTGGGCCAAGTTTCAAGCTTTAACCGTTCGTAAGAGCTACGTTTGTTGTTGAGGATTTGCACTACTAATTGATATCGGAAGGTGACATCCGGTGGTATAAAAAATTTTTTTAAGCGTTCTCTGGTTGTGCGAAACAATTACCCAGAGAATACTGTATTTAATTATGAACTTGAGATTAGCACTTTATTCCTACTAAGAATTTTTATTCTTTTTCACACTATCTGCTTTGTATATATTTCATGTTCGCGGTTTTTATCCATCACTTGTCAAAGATTGCAGACTAGGAATCGAACGCTCGTTAAATCGTTTTAAACTTTTAACCAGAGAACGCTTAGAAATTGTCTTACCCTGGTTACTCATCCATTTTTAAACGTATCCGATGGGATGTTATATATGATACATATATCATATTTAAAGTTTCGATACCTTATAACTTGATAACGTTTGAAATATTTCGATTTATGCAAATTATGAGCTTTTCGAGTTATTTTTTATTTTAGCCGTTTTAAAACACAAAAACCTTAAAATTTCACCCACCAAGAAAGCTCGAGATACTTGAAGAATGTCTTGCTATGATAAATGACCTTTGGACATAAATGATAAAGTGATAAGTTTTATTTATTTATTTTTTTTTTTTTTTGAGAATTTACCAAAAAAGGGCAATGACTAAAATCGCCCCGTAAATATGATTTTTTATTTACTGGTAACGCTCTTACAGATTTTTTTTTCTTATGTCGTCCACAAGTTGTGTAGGTTGAGTAGTTTACATCCCGAAAGTTTCATTGTAAAGTGTCTGACTAGATTTCGAGGTAATCGACCTTATTAAAAAGGAAGTGTTTTCCATCACCGTTGCTATGTTAACAGCGGTTTCTTGGAAACCAAAAACCATACCATTTGATCATAGCTTAAAAAGGTGTTGTAGTTTGAGGGAAATAAAAGAAAGTCTTGTGTACGAAATATTAATTTCAAAAGATCCACTTCAAAACCAGAAAGTTGCGAGCCTCGTTAAAGACGAAATAATGCTTTCGTTTTGTAACTTTTTCAGTTGTCCTAGATACACTTTATAAGGATGTGCTCATGTCTATTTTTATTATTTAAATAAAATACGAAAAAGGAAACGAGGAAAGATTGCAAGTACCTTTGCGGTAGGAATGTAATCAGATTCGTTTGAGAAAACGGCGTCCGCGCGCCAGTAATTAGGGACACTTTTCCCTATCCTATCAAATAAAAAGTTCACTCGGATGTTGGATGGGATAATGGACATGAATATTACGAGTATTATATTCATTTGCTTCTTCAGAGGCTCTCAACAAAGGACGAAGACAAACCAATTCGATCGAATTTAGGGTGGTGAGGGTAAAAGGCGGAAAGAGTTTGCGGAATGGTATGTGGAATGGCGTGCGGAATGGCATAATTATGCGAAATACGATTTACGCGGGGAATAAATTAACTGAAGAGCGCATCCTGTTTTCGCGCCAATTTTATAAGAGCAGCAGTTATTTCGATGTTGCGGACTATTAAACAACCAAACAACAGATCGAAGATTAGAAAATATACGCCTGGGATAGAACATGTCTGATCGCTGGTTAGGAAGTGACAGTGAAGAAATCGATGAAGTTTCGCATTCAAGGAACTAAGAATAAATTAAATTTCTAGTTGACAAAAAGAACGTGGCAGCGAGTAGCCTAGACAAAAAGCAACAACAGACTGGAGAAATAACATCAGTCCAAGGCCAAAACTATTATGTGAGAAATTTTAAATTTAAACTCAGTCATTTTATCAGACTCTTTGACGGTTACAATTTGTACAACTCATGGGAAAAATATGTTCTACTTTTTCTCACCTTACATTTTCGTCGACCGACGAGTACGCAAGTCACTGTTACTGTTGAGCTGCTGAGCTAGCTACGTAGCTATTTAATACGGCGAATCAGGTACGGTGAGGATAAAAGGCGGCATGAGTTTGCGGAATGGCATGGCATGTGGCATGACCTGCGGCATGGCATAATTATGCGAAATACGATACTTGCAGAATGTCTCAAAGAAATAAATTAACTGAAGAGTGCGTCTCTTTTTGGCGCCAATTTTAATATAAGAACACTAGCCTGATTAGCTTTTTCGATGTTGCGGAAAATTCAACAGAGGGGCTGTTTAGAGAATACAAGCCTGCCGCTGGGATAGAATATGTCTGATCGGTGGTTAGGAAGAAGTGAGGGTGAAGAAATCGATAACTGGAATACTGTTTATTGTTCGCACATTCAAGGAAATATGAGTACATGTGCGTATTCTCGGACACTTTTTTGCATTTATCACAATATTTATAAACTTACCTCAGAAGGCCAGGAGCAAGCTGAAAAATTTCCTAGTATATAGTTCCTTCCTTTAATACTTAAACACGTCCTAAAGATTGTGTTTCGCGCTTTCGTTGCGAAGCGTTACTTGATGTGAAGGCTACTGGGCGTCATTGAAATGTGGAGCGTTTTATTCTTGCACTAGTTGCATCTATTTAACAGCAATAGTCAAACTGAAAGGAAAAGAACAATATTGTTTGAAAAACTAAACTTGTCATAAAGAACTAGCAAACGATCGCTGGAAATGTATGACCTACAATTCTGTAGGCTTAACCACACTCTTGACACATCATGGCTTTAGGCAGACGCGCTTGACTAAGCGGCGCGCTAGTGTTTAAGTAGCTGAGCCTTATTTGCATAACATAGGTTTGAGAACTTTCGTGCGTTTGCTTTCGCGCCAAAAACTAATGAGCAAGTCTTACACTAAGTGCGAATCACTCCGCCCGAGTGTGGAAATTGAGAACTTAGTTCTAATTGAGCAACGATTTGTCATCAAGTGTTCATTGTTCTTGAATTGCTCTTAAACTAAAGTAGTCCTGCATTGAGCTCTTCCTTGGTCGCAATTAAACACAGTTTGTGGATCGGTCTGTCGTACTCTCCGTCTCTTGTCTTGATTCTCACTTTTCGGACAAGGCCGTCGTTTCCCGGAAAGGTACCTATAATAAGCGCCATTTTCCACTCACATTTTTTGTGTTTGGGGTCCAGTTCCAATACGAGATCTCCGGTCTGGATGTTATCACGTACGCGAAACCACTTATTTCTTGGTAATAAGTTTGGGGCAAAATACTTCATCCAACTTCTCCAGAAATCTGCAAGCCTGTTTTGCGTGCTTCTGAGTAATTGTCGTGGATTGGTTCTTTCCTCGGCTTCTGGTTGCGGTGGTGGATTGTGAGGGCCGATAAGAAGGTCGTTCGGAGTGATTGGCGGGGCTTCCCAGATTTCGTCGGAACTGGGGTACAGCGGTCGGCTGTTGACCATGTACGTAATTTCTGACAGGAAGGTTCGCCATTGCTCCTCGGTGTATGCGTCGTTCTTGCAAGTGGAGTTAAGTGCTTGTCTGACCGACTTAATTAGGGTCTCAACAACTCCGTTCTGGTGACTCGCATGTGGTGTATTCCACTCCCAACTGAACTCGCAGGCAAAGTCATCAGAGAGGACACTCTTCACCTTGGGAAAATCCCAGTTCTGCACGATTTCCTGTAGATATCCTTGGGCACCCACGAAGTTCGTTCCATGGTCTGACCAACAAACATTGGGATATCCACGTAGGCAGGCAAATCTCCGAAAGGCCAGTAAGAACGCGTCTGAGGTTTTATCGGTGACCATCTCTAGATGTACCGCACGTGTTGTCATACAAGCGAAGATGATTACCTGTGCCTCTTTGAGAGTTTTGCGACCGAGCTTAATCTGTACTGGCCCGAACATGTCCATAGCAGTGTTTGAAAATTCCGGGAAGCCTGCTGCTACTCTTAGATTTGGGATCTGTCCCATGAGCTGGTTCAGGGGCCTTTTCCGTAGCTTTCTGCACGTGACACACTTTGAGGTGACGGTCTTAGCCATTCTGCGGAGTCCAATGATCCAAAATCTTTTCCTGGCCTCGTGGATTGGGCTCTTATAGCCACAATGTCCACGCCGTTCGTGGAGGTCACGCAGAAGCAAGTTTACAAAAGGGTGATCTCGTGGTAAGATAATAGGCCTTCTCAGCTCTTCCGGGAGATATCTAACATCTTCGAGTCGTCCATGCGCACGAAAAAGGCCATCTTCACCCTTCTTTACCATCAGTTTCTTGTCCAAACTTTCTTCGTGGACGTGAAATTGACTCCACTTTAGAAGATGGGTCTCAGCAGCCTTCAGTTCCTGGACTGAAATGGGCCCTGACTTCGGGTTCAGTTTCCGCGCGTTATGAATAAAACGTCGGACGTACGCGAGGGTTTTCCGTATCTTGGAGTACGTTGAACACGTTTTCAGCAAATGTAAAAGAATAGGATTTTCTTCACATCCAGGTTGGTAATGTTCAGGATAAACGTCTGCAGAGGCAGTGTGATGTTTGCCAGCTTTCTTCTCTTTCCGAAACGTTTTCTTCTCTTTTGAAGCTGTAGGGTCGTCCTCATGGGTAGTATCTTGGGCGGTGGTCTTGAAAGCTGGGCCACTCTGCTTCCGGCAACTCCAGGAAGGATGGTCCTTCAGACCACTTCATAAGATAATTAAGATCAAGTCCCCTCGTTAGGGCATCGGCAGGGTTGTTGTTTGACTTGATGTAGCGAATTTGTTCTGTCCCAGTTGTCTCTTGAATTTCAGCCACTCTGGCAGACACGAAGGGCCTGAATTCCCGTGGAGGCGTTCTGATCCAGGACAAAACGGTTGTTGAATCGACCCAGAAGAATCTTTCCCAGCCCGCGGCGTTTGCGAAGTCCAATGCCTTTACGCATGTATCGTACATCCGTGCAAGTGCCAAACAGCCTAACAGTTCTAATCTCGGGATGCTTTTCTTCTTGAGAGGTGCGACGAAAGCCTTTGTCATGACTGGAACACAGTAGTAGTTTCCACTTGCAAGTTTCCACCGGAGGAAGATGACTGCACCATAACCCAGTTCACCACCATCGGAGAATCCATGTATTTGGGGCACGCCCACTGCGCTGCTTGGTTTAAGCTTGCGGTCAAATTGAAATGACAAGAGATGATTTAAGGACTGGATATTCTCTAACCATGTTTGCTGAATACGCTCTGGAAGAATCTCATCCCAGCTGAAACCTGAACCCCACAATTCTTGCAAGTCGATTCTGAACTTGATGGTAACAGGTGAGACAAGTCCGAGAGGATCCCAGAGTTGAGCGAGAAATTTCAGGCAGCTTCTCTTGGACAAACCCTCTAATTGGCCAACTATGTTTTCTTTCTAGAAGGAAAACTTGTCTTCTTCTTTATCCCATTTGTGGCCAAGCAGGTCTGTAAATCGTTCACAGTTAGACTGGTCAATCTCCGAGCAGTTGGAATGCCACGCCTTAATTTGAAACTGGCCTTTTCCAAGGATGGAATCAATTTCTTTCGTTATTTTCTTAGCTTCTGTCGAGTTGTTTCTTGAGCCCGCGATATCGTCCACGTACGCGTGATCTCGTAATTCCTGGGCTGCCTCTGGAAATTCAACTTGTGAGACTTTAGCTAAATAGTTAATGGCGTTCGTGGCAATGTCTGGTGCTGGCTTGTCCCCAAAATTTAATCTGAGCCACTGAAAGACTGAGGGCGTTTCACTTCTGTCGCTTCTCCACAAGAACCTATGAAAGACTTGGTCATCAGGGTCCACTAAGACTTGATTAAACATTTTTCGGATATCACCCGAGTAAGCCACTTCATTCCAACGCCAGGCCATAAGAACATTGGGAAGACTATTAATGTAATTAGGTCCTTTCTCGAGGTGATCGTTCAGAGACAGACCATCGTGGCCCTTTGATGACGAATCAAATACCAGGCAGACTTTAGTGGTTCTCTCTGGTGTGAAGACTGCTTGTAAAGGCATATACCATTCGGGTTGAGTGTGACCAACTTCTTCCAAAGGAACTTTAATTACGAAGCCTTGTTCCAACAACTTCTGGACCTCATCATCTACGATGTTGAAACATTCTTTTCTCTGAAACGATCTCTCAGCAGACTGCATTCTTTTGAGTGCAATTTCATAATTACTGCGCTTAGGGGGTCCATTCTCATTCCAAGGCATTCTAACTTGGATTCTTCCGTTTACCAGTGTAGTTGAATCAGTCAGCGACTTAACGAACTTGTTTTCACGTAGCACGTTTTCTCTACATGTACACAGTTCTGTAGGTTTAACTCCCAGGGTGTCCTGATGAAGCAGTTTCTTAATGTCGTCTTCAATGCTCACTGTTCCGACTTCCACGGACTGTATTCTAGAACTGTTCAACTGTCCCAAAACGTACCAACCAAAGCAGTTACGTTTGGCAATCGGCTCTCCTGCCTCCCCAGCCAAGGTATGTATGTCGACGAACGCATCGGCGAAATCTGTACCAATTAGAAGATCTATTGTTCCACCACATAGATGCAGCTTGTCCACCACTGATTTGAGATGAGGGAAGTGTTCAATAGCTTCCTTGGAGATCGTCTTCGCGGCACTACAAGGTTTCTTAATAGTGAATACCTCAAACGTTTTCCTGATATTCTCTTCTGAAGTAGAGGCAACTGTAATCTCGATAATTTCTGATGCTTCAGACTTCTTCTCTCCACCTGCGAGATTCATCGTAAGATGGGTAGCTGTCCCAGTTATTCCCAGTCGTTGAGCTGCATTCTTAGATAGCAGACTTGTATTTGAACCAGAATCTAACATGGCAAGCATTTCGATAAGGGTTCCACCTGAGCCCATAACCTTAACCTTTTGAACGGGACACAAACCAGTGATGAACTTGAAATCTTTTTTGTGGTCAGCGGTACAGCTCGTGTTGCCTTCTACAGGAACATCTTGCATAAGGAAAGGTGTTACGTTCGGGTTTAAATTCGAAGTAATTGTTTCGTTATGAAGAGAACGATGGTGGTTTCGTCTGCATTTATCACATGTCGTACCGTCTGGCTTCTTACAGTCGTTCGTGTGATGTTGTCTGAGACATTTTCGGCATCTCTTGCCTTGTTTGACTACGTCCCATCTTTGACTTACAGTTGAACTTTGATACAATGGGCAGGCAGCTAACAGGTGCTTCGACGTACACCCAAGTGGACACACTTCGTCATCCGAGATTCCTGTATTGTTAGCAGCGTGGCTGTCTGTCCTTACAGATGTTGTTCCTCTGTGGGTACGTTCTTTATCCTCAGCGTTGTCTGGTTCTCGTTTGCCTCTGGAGCGCAGGGTAGCTTCTTGATGTAACCAGGTTATGAGGTTTGACACGTTTTCTTCCTTCCCCGCTCTTTGCATCTCTCTTCCGAAATTTGTGTTGTCTCTTGGATCAAGCTTGGATAACAATTGTGACATGAAGAACGGAGCCTCTGATGCTTCTGACACGGAGCAACCGTTGTTTTCCATATCATTTACATATACGGAAATCGTTGTTGCGTAACGCGCAAGTGACTTAGTGTCTCTTTTAACTTGTTTGAGATTGTTAATTTCGGCTAACAGTTCGTCCATAAGTTTTCGCTCATTTGCGAATTCATTTTCAAGAATTTCCCAGGCTTGGTTGATGTCCTTACAGGTCTTGACTTGATCTGTCCAGAAGAAACCTTTGCGCATCGCTTTGCGGAACCTTTGAAGTTGCTCATCTTTGTCTTGTGCATATTTTGACATACAGTGTCTAAACTCCCTTTTCCAGGTTTGATACGTTCTTCGGCTTCCGTCCCAGTTCGGAACTGTCAATCGCTCTAGGCTGCTGGGTTTCGATCCTAAAACTGTAGCCATTTTCTCAACTGCAGAGGTCATCGTTTTCAAGGTTTCTGTGTGGTCCGAAACTTTCGGAAGACTATTTTCGCTTTGATATGCGGCGTTTTAACGCGATTTGGAGGAAATCTGCCTTAACTTTTTCTCCGACTTTTTGGTTTGTTAACACCAATTCGTCTTCTGGTGAAGCGCCTTCTTCAATTAATTTGTCTAAAATAGTCTCTTGCTGCTTCTTGACAAATCTGTACTTTGATTCCACTAAATTAAACACTGTTTCAAGTCTTTCAAGTCCTGGTTTTACCGAGAAGACTGTTTCGAATTCTTCCATTAATTCGTTAAGAATTCCAACGGCATTGTTCATTTTCCCCGTGAGGGTTTTGGCATCAACTTTTGGTGGCATTGCGAAGTGAATTTGAATAATTAAGTTGCTGCGCTTTTACCGAAGGTGTAAATTGAAATATTTTCTAGAACGGTCAGTCGCTCGCTTTCTGGCAGTCGGTTGTTCTGGAAAACGGTATGATTCTTTCGAGGGATTAACTGAATCCAAGATCGGTCGGTCGCTTGCTTTGCTGTCGGTTGCTCTTGGAGAAAGGTCCCTTTGTTTACGAAGTTGTCCTTCCGGATCTTGAAGTCGATTGTGTAACCTTCGATTCTTAGAATTTTTGAATTTTTTTTTTGATTTTTTTTTTTGTTCGAGCAATGGCGAACGTTCCTGTCAGAAATTACGTACATGGTCAACAGCCGACCGCTGTACCCCAGTTCCGACGAAATCTGGGAAGCCCCGCCAATCACTCCGAACGACCTTCTTATCGGCCCTCACAATCCACCACCGCAACCAGAAGCCGAGGAAAGAACCAATCCACGACAATTACTCAGAAGCACGCAAAACAGGCTTGCAGATTTCTGGAGAAGTTGGATGAAGTATTTTGCCCCAAACTTATTACCAAGAAATAAGTGGTTTCGCGTACGTGATAACATCCAGACCGGAGATCTCGTATTGGAACTGGACCCCAAACACAAAAAATGTGAGTGGAAAATGGCGCTTATTATAGGTACCTTTCCGGGAAACGACGGCCTTGTCCGAAAAGTGAGAATCAAGACAAGAGACGGAGAGTACGACAGACCGATCCACAAACTGTGTTTAATTGCGACCAAGGAAGAGCTCAATGCAGGACTACTTTAGTTTAAGAGCAATTCAAGAACAATGAACACTTGATGACAAATCGTTGCTCAATTAGAACTAAGTTCTCAATTTCCACACTCGGGCGGAGTGATTCGCACTTAGTGTAAGACTTGCTCATTAGTTTTTGGCGCGAAAGCAAACGCACGAAAGTTCTCAAACCTATGTTATGCAAATAAGGCTCAACTACTTAAACACTAGCGCGCCGCTTAGTCAAGGGCGTCTGCCTAAAGCCATGATGTGTCAAGAGTGTGGTTAAGCCTACAGAATTTTTGACTGTTTCGCGCTTTCGTTGCGAAGCGTTACTTGATGTGAAGGCTACTGGGCGTCATTGAAATGTGGAGCGTTTTATTCTTGCACTAGTTGCATCTATTTAACAGCAATAGTCAAACTGAAAGGAAAAGAACAATATTGTTTGAAAAACTAAACTTGTCATAAAGAACTAGCAAACGATCGCTGGAAATGTATGACTTACAATTCTGTAGGCTTAACCACACTCTTGACACATCATGGCTTTAGGCAGACGCGCTTGACTAAGCGGCGCGCTAGTGTTTAAGTAGTTGAGCCTTATTTGCATAACATAGGTTTGAGAACTTTCGTGCGTTTGCTTTCGCGCCAAAAACTAATGAGCAAGTCTTACACTAAGTGCGAATCAGATTGGCTGATTGAACGCCTGAGGTTTAAAATTCTCCGTAATTTTGAACGTTGAGCGGCCTATTCTCGGACGAGTACGATCGTTCGCAGATGGTTACGCCTTTTCTGGAAAAAAATATCTCCTTCATTTCAAAGTATATGTTACCTTTTCCCGACTTAAAAAAATTTTAAAGTCAGTTTGGGTGAGACCTCGGCCCGGGTATTAAAGCGCTGAAACAGCACCGGTGCCACGGCACCTCCGCCGGGTAATTTTTTTTTTTTTACCACGTATCGCATTTGTTATCTAATTCACATTATTATCCCAGAATTTTATTTCATAGGTATAATAGTTGTGTTAATGTCTAATAAAATATGTGGGTCGTGAGGGAAAATACGCCGCTACCCTCCCCCGCCGGTCGGGGCAATGAAACTTACAACTTTTGTGACCTACCCACCGAAAGCGCTTTCTTCCCTCGCCGTTTTAAATCACAAATATATATAGCTAATTTTTTTTTTAATTTAAGGGGGTAAATATTCCTCGATGCGATGTTTTAAGAAATTTTGCCGCTTTTGGAAATTGCATTTGTTAGTTATTCCGGCTCACTGTCAAACCGGCCAGGTAAGCTATCAGGAAAAGCTGGGAAGTTTCTTCGTCATTCTTTTATGAAACTGTTATTGAACTTGAAAATGCGTCTGGCCTTCGCTTTTTCCGAGAATAGTTTTATCAGACGCTGTGAACATTTAACGGCTGCATATTATAACGACTAAAAAGATTGTAACAAACTCACGACAAAAAAAGGGTTCTTTTTTTCTCACCTTACATTATCGGCGAGATACGTACGCAAGTTGAACTTGTCAATTACATGGAAGTCAAAAAGTGAAAAGCGAACATGAAACTTAAATTTACTCAGTCCCTTGACTACGAAAATTCATAGCTTTCTTTACCCTCACTCCTTCCTAACCAGCGATCGACATGATTTATCCCGGCCTTGTATTTTCTAATCCTCTTTCTGTTGTCTAGTTGTTTTTAAATATTCAGCTTGGAGTCCACAACGTCTAAAATTATAAAATTGGGGCAAAAACAGGACGCGCTCTTCAATTAATTTATTTCTTTAAGTCATTCCGCAAGTATCGTATTTCGCATAATTATGCCATGCCGCAGGTCATGCCACATGCCATTCCGCAAACTCATGCCGCCTTTTACCCTCACCGAATCAGGTAGCTATTGTTCAGTTACGCGTTATCGAACTAAACATATCCGTCTTTAATTAAGGTCTTTCAGTGCCAGACGTCCCAACCTAAAAGGAGATTTAAAAGCGAAAAGCCCTAGAGCAAAAAAGCAGATGACAAGTATGATGTCTAATTATCGACACTGGTTGTTTGAAAGGTTGTGAAACTATTCTTATCACAAATGCATTTTGGTCAAATTGTTGTTCATTTTCCCGCTCATGATAAATGAATCGTCGAGCATACAGGGTATGACAATTGATCTTTTATCGAGGGTTAAAAAATGTTTATTATTTGCCCTCGGTAAAGGATCAATCTTTGTCCTGAGAAGACTTCACGCTGCCACGTTATTTTTGTCAACCGAAGTCGCATGGAGTAAAGTGAACATGAAATTTAATTTACTACGGATTTACTCATAGTTCCTTGAATGCGAAAACTATAAACCGTTTTCATCGCTTTCTTTACCCTCACTTCTTCCAAATCAACAATCAGACGATCAAATCCTCGAATTGTTGTTAATATTTAGCAAGAGTCCGCAGCATCAAAAAAACTGCTGCTCTTATAAAATTGGCGCGAAAACATGACGCGCTCTTCAGTTAATTTATTTCCCATGTAAATCGTATTTTGCATAATTATGCCATTCCGCACGCCATTCCACATACCATTCCGAAAACTCTTTCCCTCACCGAATTTAGGGGCGCTTTCCATTCAACAAAAAAAAAAAAAAACGGGTCAAGATTTCGGAATTTTTGCTGGTCAAATGGAACGGGTCCCTGAACTTGTGAATCACGTGAGGAGGCTTACAGTCAACCCAGGTCACGCGTGAACGATATTTTTTTAAATTTGAACGGAGTTTAGAAATTTACATGTCAGTTTTGAAAATCGCCAACGAGATTTCAGAGTTCGGTATAATGCTATGAATTTTTCTTTACATTGCAAAATTGAATATTTCAAGAATAACAATTGTTTCCCAAGTATTTTGAATCGCTTTTTTCAGTTAATGCGTCTTTTTCGTAACGATTTCCAGAGAAATGTCCAACATTCCATTCACACGTCGGACATTACAAAGAGAAATTCGAATGTTCATTTCATTCTTGGAAATACTGTTCACGCGTGACCTGGATTGACTGTAAACCTACCGCTGCTGGTCGTAGGTAAGTGACATTCGTGGTTTAAGAAAACGTCGAAAATCTCAGACAAAAAACCACAAGCAGAACATTGATACACTTCCGTAGCCATTTTGTTTGCGGCTCTTTCGGCTCACGTGACGTTCGCGCTCGGCCGGGGAGACTAAATCCGACACTCATCGCGAATGGAACACAGAAAATTCGGTAATTCCGAAAATTCCGGAAAGAAGGGTAAGCTCAAAAGGTAGTCCCAAATTTTCGGAAATTCTTTCCGGAACTTTTCCCGTTCCATTGGATTTCTGACCGGAAATCTTGGAAATTTTGACTGAATGGAAAGCGCCCTAGGTTTTCCTCCCGAGAATCGAGTCGCAGCCTCATTGAATTCTTTCGAGGGAACATAGTACTCCTCGCCTGCTCCGGTTTTCTTTCTAAACCAGCAGATTCGCTCTTTCAGGATAAGCATTTGTTCCCACGTATAGCTTGCAATCAGCACTACGGAGTATAAACAAGACATCTCGCCGTTCTCGCGATAAACCTTTAATGTTCGTCCGCTCAGTTTTAAATGCTTGCACAACTTCAACCGCCTCCGTACAAATTTCGCAACAGGTACAATTTAAAATTTTACGCTATCCTTTTCAGGCAAACTATTATTTTACAAATAACCGGATTTTATGACGGACGTCAATTAAAAAGGCTATGCGCGTC
Organism: Pavona decussata; assembly: GCF_977016875.1. Classification (NCBI taxonomy): domain Eukaryota; kingdom Metazoa; phylum Cnidaria; class Anthozoa; order Scleractinia; family Agariciidae; genus Pavona; species Pavona decussata. Next base: position 527,589 of record NW_028145610.1, read on the forward strand.
TTTTTTTCCCATGTTCGCGCTGATCTAAGTCACGTGGTCTCGTTTCAACCAGTCAGACATTTTTTTGCCAGTGAAGCTCACAACGGTCGTGACTAAAGGGCGCATAACATGTGGCACAAAGCTGCAGGCCACGGACCGAAGACTCCGGGGGAACCCGTGGATTCCTGAACGGCTCACCGATTAAAATATCGCTCAGTTCGCTTTATTCGCATAAAAACAAGTTGTTTAAGATGTGAAACTATTCTGAAATCTAAAATATCCAACAGTAGGACTGAGTCCACCACTGGAAGATGTAGTGATAGAAAATGATTCGCTATATGCTGAAACACTTGCATAATTTACAACTGATAGTTAACTAATTCACAAATGCATTAGCATTCAATTCTATCCGATCCGTGCTCATCGACGTCAGTAAAAACGTTCTGACTTTCTAGAATTTTACAGTTGGGATTTAATGACGGATTAAAGTCAAGATAGAACGCACGATGAACTCAAAGCTAGAAGAAAGACTTTAGTGCGCGATAACTTCGATTCCACTATTTTTCCGAGGGCAAGAAACCTCGCCACAGGTCTCGAGTGTCCTTCCCTGAGCTGATTAGGATTTTTACATTGAATTTGGTTGAACGGGGTGGATGAACGCGAATGCGGCTCGACAATAAGACTTTACGCTCCTCCTTTACTGATTAGTTTTGCACAGAACATTAGTAGTCTCCCCTTTTCGATCTACATGATATTGACGCGATCAGGGTTCAGTCTCCTTTTCCAATTCCAATGGAATCTGTACAGCCCCCTTTTTCAAATTACAAACCTCTTACTAACCGAGCGCGAGGGCCGTACTGGGGAATATTGGCCTGCGCTCGGTCCGTAAAAAAACGACCGAGGGCCAATATTCCCAAGTACGGCTCGAGCAAGCTAGGTTAGTAAGTAGCTTATTATATGGCACTCGGAGCAAACTTGTTTATTTATAAAAACGCACTTCCGGTCACTTGAATTCAAAGGGTTTCCGTCGCGACGTGTTTTTGATGACGCGAGCAACCCAGAAAGAACAAGCTACGGTACCACGAGTTTGAAAACAAATTTACATGTTGATTATAGAAAAGACTTCAACAACGATTTGTAGCGGAAATTAACGAAAATCTTAACAGCTGCGGTTTGTTTTTGAAACTCACAAAAGGGTTTCGTCGATCCCAGAAAATTTACTAGCGCATCACAAAGTACGGATCAAGAAAAGGTTGCTATAAAAATCACATTTAACTTTAAAAGAAGCGGCATTAAGTCAATCGTCCTCATCGCTCTCATCTCTGGCTCGGAAACCCAAGTGTAGGTATAAAAACCGCCACACAGTTCTTTGAAGTGCAACTGGATTGGAGTCGCCGAATTTCCTGCCTCAAAAAGAGCATCTTCTTCGTTTTCGTCAATCGCCGGAGCGGCTTGCAGCTTGTTTCTTCTGTCGTGCTCGTGAACTAGTGACTTGTGCTTCGCAGCTAGAACTCTTCTCGATTTTTTCAAACTCATTGTCCTTGAATATGTTGAATGGATATTTCTTCTCAGATACGTATCGCTATATATTGCGCTGAAAACTGGAAAATGTTGCTGGCTCGTATTCACAATTGTTCCTGTGTACTGTCATAAAAAAAATTGTTAAAAGGTGGTCAAGCTCGGACGCAGGTAGGCTTTCAATTGTTTCACTGGTCAAGAAATTTGCTTCAATAAAACGGAGTAGAGTGTTCATATCAGTAGACGTCTTTCTTTTGTGTTTTCACTTTTCTGCTTGTTTATGAAATCGTCAATGGCTTCCTGGCTTTCGCTGATGGCTGCTTCAGAGGTTTCTAGATCTTCGGGATAGTAAAATTTGCTTTGCAAATGATATTGTTCTTCGTCCACTGTGTTGGAATCAGTCTTTTGGGTAGTTCCTTTGCGAAGAATGAAAGTATTTTCAGGTTTCTTTTCGCAGTTTTAGCTGCAAATTTTCAAATTTGCCGCTTGTCGTAAACAAAAATACACGGCTTATGACCGTTTCCATGGAAACGGTCCGTATGGTAAAATCCCGACCAAGACAAAAGCCAATCAGAACGCGCGGATTTACCACAAGACTACCTTGTCATAGAATAAAAGATATTAACAGCCGCTGCGTAGTCTCCCTTTATTAACAGGATCTAGGTAGTTTTTTTTTTTAATTTACAAGATATTTACAAGTTCTAAGCTAGCCTCTCGTTTTGAGTTACGAGATATTTACTGCATCTGAGCGGGTCTCCCCTTACGATATTTACAAGAAACAGTCAAACCTGTACAAAGCTGTCACGCTTAGGGAATGGCTAAGTAAGCGCAGGTCACTTGATAACTTAGTGTACAGTTAATGCGTGATTCAATTCTACCTGTTACCAACCCCCCCCCCCCCGGGAAAACCCCCGGGAAGGCCCGGCCCGTCTGGCCCGGGGGTCGGGAATTTCCTGAAGCGGTCTTGCCCGGTGGTAGGGGGGCGGGGCAAATCGAAATAACTACTCGCGCAAGGACGTATGGGGTAACATAATGGCGGCTAACCACGCGGAAAAGACCACGTTTTTTGCTGGCAAGTCCATTGAGTTCGTTAGCGAATGGCTGGATCAGAATAATCTGTCGAAGCTAAAAGTAATTAAGTAATTAAGTTCAAAACCTAAAAGAGGAAAGGATTTCCTCCAGAAGAAAAATTAATAATGGTTTTGTTTAAATGGATCTCACTCGCCACAGCTTGTTTTAGGCGCAGTTTTAATGTTGTAAATATACTGAGTTAAACATTTTGATTTTCTTGTAGAAAAGCAATTTATTTGCACTGAAAATACAAAAGACGTTATTCCGCATTGTTTCTAGGCATTTAATAGGCCTTATCACGGTTTTCGACGCCATTTTGACGGGTAGGCAAACAGGCTTGAAATAACAGTGTTTGTATGGAATCCACTGTCAAATAATTTTCATAAAACACCACTTCTGAAAAATTCATGAATTGGAAACTTTTGGTACTAGGAAAAGGATTTTAAGAACAAAATTGGAGGGATGTAGCTGTGACAGAAAGCGTCCAGTCGTGTTTTGAAATTTCCATACATTTGTCTGTAAAGCGAACCAGCCGTGAACTGCTGCTAAAAATAGTTCGCGGGAAAAAATACAGAAAAATGTATGGAAAGTTCAAAACACGACTGGACGCTTTCTGGCACAGCTAGATCCCTTCAATTTTTTTCTTAAAATCCTTTCCCTAGTTCCAAAAGTTTCCAATTCATGAATTTTTCAGAAGCCGTTTTGTGAAAATTATTTGACATCGGATTCCCATACAAACATTGTTATTTCAGACCTGTTTGCCTACTCGTCAAAATGGCGTCGAAAACCGTGATAAGGCCTATTATAAGAGTTGTTTTGTAGAGATACATTTCAATTTTCGAGGCAGTTTGGTTGAAACGCCCTCCTGGTGTATTAGTGTGTGTCGAGTTTTATAATATTCGCTTTACTTCGGAAGGGAGATAATTGTTCTATAAGTTAGGATTTCCAGGTTCCTGGTTTTGTTTAAATAAAGAAATTAATCATCAAAACGAAGCAGTTTGTTTTTAGTCCATGTCATGAGTCCCGGGGGTGGAGAGATGTCTCTTTCTGTGTGCCCGGGGGTGGGGAATAGGACGTCAAGTACACAAATGCCCGGGGGTGTGCCCCGGGGGGATGGTAACAGGTAGAATTGAACCACACATTATGTACCAAAGCGCTCACAAAAACACTTCCTTTGTTAAGAAAGTTCAGCGATAAAATAGTATGACAAAGGAGAACTTGTTATAGAAACGGACTATTAAAACATTAACACCATAAATGTTTTGCAGTCAGTATTGCAGGTCTTTAGAAATTCAATTGCCTGGCGCGCTATTTGTTTACCATATTTGAGTGGTTTAATTTTACAAAGTGACCGTTTAAAACAGGTCAATACAATAGAGAAAGCTCGTTGGGACTTAGTAAGGGTGACTGTGACCGCTTATAATAGAGGTGACCGTTTAATGAAGGTTAGAATTACAGTAGTTAAGAGAACTAATTTTCGGGACTTTCACAACTGACCAATAGGGAGTGAACACTAAATACAGGTTCGACTGTTTTTACAGCATCGGAGCAGTCTCCCTTTTTTAATTTACAAGATATTTACAGGATCTGAGCAGTCTCCCATTTTCACTATTTGGTAACGCAATTTATGTAGTATTTCCATGGTCCATTGAAAATCTTTACAAGTTATTTACACTTGTGGATATTGTGAGTAAATGTCGCTGCAATATTTCACACGTTATTTCCCTGTTCTTTAAAATGCCATCGTTGAGAATTACTCTGTAAATTACAGGAGATTTACATGGCCATACTAAACTGTAAAATTCATGTAAATTTTGTTTTACAAACCAACAAGACGTAAATTGTAGTTTACAAAACGTGTAAATTGTAATTTACAGAATGTAAATTGATTTAAAACTCCTTTTCCAGTGCGTTTTCCTCTGTTTAGTTTTGGTGGGTTGGAACTTATTTACTGAACATATGTAGTTTTGGGAAAACCTGCTAATTTTTGGAAGACCCCAAGACAGTGATAGTAGTGTTTGTAGTCGGCCTTTTGCACTTTGTGCTTTTTTGCCAATAAGCGTCGTTTTGTTAAAAAAAAAAATAAGCGTCTTAGAAGATTAGTCATATAGGGTTTATTTTCTTGATCATTTTTATTAAAAGAACGAATACTGGAGCGGCCTGTTCACGAAACAGTCCGATCTGGTGGCTAAAATTTTAACACATTTTATCTAAATGTTTATATCTTGGTGTTTAAAGGGTTAACATGAAAACATTCTGTGTATCAATTAGCCGAAAGGCGCTAATTGACAAAAAGTTCAAAAGACCGACTACTGGCACTTTACTAGCTTAAGAATTCCTTGTTTCACCTTTTCATTTTCCCGATAATATAATATTGGGTTAATACCGGAACTCAGGGTGAGCAAAGGAAATAGAATGGGATTCGTAAGGCGACTAAGAGGCTTACCTGTAATAAGAGAAGCTACTAAGGCAGCAGCAGTAGGAATGAAAACTAAGCTTAGCAGACCTACCACGTATGTTAATGTTTTAGTTAATCGACGCTCATTGGCGACATTGGCACTGGGGACAGGGTTGCCTTGGCCTCCTTCCTCCATCATTTCAGCAACATTGTTGTTATGGCGACGAAGTTCACAAATGGTCATAACCTGGAGAATGGCGATCAAAGGTACCGATACTGCGAGGATGGCTATACCAGACCAGTAAACGAGTGGTTTTAATGGAACTGGGAGCTGTGGGTACAGAAGGTCGACTTATGCTAGAATGCCAATTGAGATGGATATCACCCAGACAACACAACAAGCGGCAATGGCGCGGCAGCGGGTCACCATAAACTTGTATTGGACAATGCGTTTGACAGCAAGGTAGCGGTCGATGCTGATTACGGCAAGGTTGAGGATTGAGCCGAGATTAGTTATCACAATGAATAGTAGCATAGGCATCTCCTTTGTTTTTGTGTCAATTCCACAAGGACTCTGCTTTTCAATCGTATTTTTCATTCTAAAACCAAAATCGATTGGTCCAACCGTCGCGCCCCAAAGAATGTCAGTCAAGGTCAAGCTGCACAAAAACAACAAGCCAGGGCGAAGGGTCTTTATTCCACTCCTGAATAACCCAATGATGACAGCTGTATTGGCCACAAAGCACCAAACGCTCAACAGCATTGACAATGGAAAAAGGTAGTTGGTGTAGTAAAGGTAACTCTTTTGGAAGGACACTGATATTCCTGGAACCAAACACGCTACATCGCCTTTGAATTCCATAGCGTGCTCAGCAGTTACTTAGAAGCTGTGATCTTTTTATATCGCCTAGAAGAAATATACAAATTTTTGTTGTTTTTTTCTCCTTTTTTCCCTTTCGTTGTGTGTACATGGCTTTATTTTTATTCATTTTTTTCTTAAACCCTATTATGCCTTGGCTGTTATGGAGTTCCTGAACCTGCCTTTATAAATTAAGAATTATTAAGGTCATAAGAGTGAAACCTGGTTGATAAATAGTCAATTAAAAAACTCTTCCCTTTAGCGTCCGTAAAATTGGACGAGAACATCATATGACATGGAAATTACGTCACTGGCCGTTTACAGTCGTATTATTATTATTCTCACAGCAACTTTTATGTTTTCAGTGTGTTCCTGTTGGTTTTGATTACTTTTTGTGTTGTAGGGAAATCTTAAATATCCAAGATGGCGGATCTTAAGAGCCGCCCTCAGTAAATATCGACTATCGTCGTTTGGACGAGAAAAAATGAAATCCCTCAAACTTTCTCAGAAGAATGGTCTATATAAGTGATTCACATAAAGATAACTTTCAGCTCAGTTCGATTCGTATTTTAGCTGTAGTGCGACCATCTTGGTTTTACCGCTCTGCGGAGTGCTTTCAGCGGCCATTTTAGGCCACACTTTTAAGAATTTGCCTTACAAAGAAAGCATAACAAATCCGAACAAAATCTCATTATTCAAGACAAGCAAATGTTTTTTGTTGTGTTGAGAAGCTTTATGGGAATTTGATCGAAATCTAATTTTTTTACAAAATGTTTAATTTCTTCCCTATTGAACTACTCTTAGAGTGCCAAAAAAATGGCCGAGTTTAAAGGAAAATATCGCTAAAGATACATTAGTTGACATCCTAAAACAGCATCCCGGTTAAAGAGGAATGTCTCCTCTGTAAGAATATGCAATAAAATTTTTGGGCAGTTAAAAAGAGAAAATTATAGAAGAAGAAGTTTTAACTGTACTTTAGTCAACAAACACCGCTTTCGTAATTAGCATAACAACATGAAAATAACGATTTACTAAGAAAATAATGATAAATTTCACTTACCTCGTGAAATATCGAGAACTGGATATTTCAAAATATATCAAATTATAGTTTCAGTCGGATACAGCCGCATTTTCGATGATTTGTTTTGCGAAATTACTGTAATATGACACCGCAGCCGTTAAACTGAGTTGAATTCTTCTAAGTCCGTCAGGACAACCGCCAGCCGAAAAAATTGCCCTCCGCCCCATAAGCTGCCGTGTGCAAGGTGTCAAATATTTCTTTGTTATCCTTAATGACCAAAAATTATTTCAGCAACCATTTAAATCCTGCTTTGAACTGGAAATTCTCGTCAAGAAATCGTTTTTGTTCCGTTGACCTTCCGCCGTAATTAAACAATGAGATTGCGTTACAGAAACGCGCGCACATCCAGACGGGTTGGGGTGGGAGTGGGGAGGAAACAGCTCCTAAATAAAAAAAGAAGGGCCGTTCAAGATTACTGTCAAAGCTATGTTATGCATTTCGGGTACTAAATAGGAAACTGCTGTCCCAGAATAATGTGGAATATGATGAGCCCTTGTGCTGTTTTTTTTGTTTGGGGCGTGAGACGGGGGGTTGGCAAGTAGGTTGTCTTCAGTTGCATCAAACAGACCTGAAGACGTAATGATAATGATAATGATGATGATGATGATGATGACTATCATTGATGATAATAAGGGAATAACTCCCTTTTTCCTCTTTAAAGTTGGACAATCAGTCCCACTCAGTATCGTTGCATCACAATAAACCGTTTTTCAACACATGTGCCCCTACGTTATAGCGATCATGCATTCGAAAATGTTGTCCGCGCGATAATTTCCAAAAAGTGAAATTTTTGGTTTATACTTTGATTAAAAAATTATTACAGGACCTTAATGCACACGTGTACGTCCCCAGCTTCAATATCCATTTAATACACTATCACTTAATAAAAAAAATTAAATGAATGCATCAGTACAAATTGTATACACTGTATGGGCGTCAATGAAATTCGCACTTTCCCACGGTCTCCTAGGACGTGATTAATATATGCCTCAGACCAATTTTCATAAGGAAGAATTTATGAGATTCAAATACGTGTTTTTCAAAAGCATTAGTTTAGAGAGTACGATCTACTGGGACAGTTTGCTTCTTACCAAGTTACACGCTTTTCACTCCGCAAATGCTTCTATTTTTAGCGTCTTCGTGTGAAAAGGTGTAATGAAGTGTAATTGCAGGTGATAACATGTGATCCGAAATGGCATGGAAACCAGGTTGTGAATTTCGTGGGTGAGTTCAAAATAAATGTATTCGCTTCGAATAAATGAATACTTATGATTTGTACCTTAGTGTTTCTTAAGAGAAAACTGCTAAAATAAATATCAAAATACTCATACTATACCTACCCTTGCTAGAAGCAATTGTGCCTCGGTTTTTAAAGATGCGTTCCAAACGTGCAGTGCTTTTAAATGGACGCTCATGTCCCCTCGGCAGTGACTCAGTAGGACACACTGCACATTTTTATCGTTTTGGGTACTGGATCTGCAGGTACCTCCAACATACGACAATTAAAAGTGCAGCTACTAAGCCATTCGCTTTACGCGTGTCACGAAAAGAATGTACGTATTAAAACTGGAAACAATACGTTTTGATTGACACATTATATTTCTATGGTTCTCTTTTGCGACCCAAACGACTTAAAATATTAAACACGAAATAAAATGAAAAGTAGCCACACCTATGAAATTTAATTTGATGTAGTCATTATATAAATCTACTTAACGATCGGCTTCGCGTTTCCGCAGGGCAATTTGATCACAGTGAGAGACCGGGTGAGAGAGGGAAAAAAACATGAAATGAATTTTCGACGAAAGTTCCAGAAGTCCATTTTTGCCCCTAGATCTACCACAAAATATTTGAAGTCGCTGGAAAAGGTACCCATCTAAATGAGAGACCATGACTTTACAGAGGGTACTTCCTACTACGCCATAAACCAGAAAAAAATTATAACCTACACAAATTTCTCAACGTTCCCCAAATTCACTAGTCATGTTCCATTATTCCGAGACAGGTGCTTGATTTATAGCCCTGAATAGGCGAAGAATGGCTAACGCTCTCGCAGCATCTCACAAGCATAAGGTCCGTGAGATTTTTATTTCCTCCCCACCTCCACCCCAACCCGGATGTGCGCGCGTTACTGTAACGTAATATCATTGTTTAATCATTGCGAAAGGTCAATAGAACATAACAAATTTCTTGACGAGAATTATTGACCAACATCATGTATGAAACCTAAACAGAAGAGCAACGATCAACGGATGCTGTAAATTAGTGTTTTACGTGCCAGCCCCCCCCCCCCCCTCCCACGCCCCAACAAAAGAAATAGAGCACAAGGGCTTATCATATTCCACATTATCCTGGGACAGCAGTTTCCTATTTAGTACCCGAAATGTAATCTTGACAGTAATCTTGAATGGCCCTTTTTTTTTAATTTAGGAACTGTTCCATATTTGTTTCCTCCCCACCACCCCCCACCACCCTCCCCCACCCCCCGCGTACATCCAGATGGGTGGGGGGGCCCACCCGTCTGGATGTGTGCGCGTTTCTGTAACGCAATGTCTAATCACGGCGGAAGGTCAACGGAACAAAAACGATTTCTTGACGATAGGCGTTGACGAGAATCTCCAGTTCAAAGCAGGATTTAAATGGTTGCTGAAATAATTTTTGGTCATTAAGGATAACAAAGAAATATTTGACACCTTGCACACGGCAGCTTATGGGGCGGAGGGCAATTTTTTCGGCCAATGGTTGTCCTGACGGACTTGGAAGAATTCAACTCAGTTTAACGGCTGCGGTGTATTACAGTGATTTCGCACAGCAAATCACCGAAAATGCGGCTGTATCCGACTGAAACTATAATTTGATATATTTTGAAATATCCAGTTCTCGATATTTCACGAGGTAAGTGAAATTTATCATTATTTTCTCAGTAAATCGTTATTTTCATGTTGTTATGCTAATTACGAAAGCGGTGTTTGTTGACTAAAGTCCGTGGTGCATGGTTGAGAAGCGAAGAAATCGTTGTTTACGACCAAACGTATGTAGACCGGAAATGCGAGTAGCAAAACTGCTGACCGGATGTAGTTTTAAATGGGACATATGTTTGTTTGTTTGTTTTTGTAGCTTCGGCTAATTGTCGCAATAGCATTATCTCTTCTTTAGATATTTTTGGTACAGTATATCATTGATAGGGGGATAAAAGGACGACTTTTGATCCGCTTTTATGACTGTTTTACGGTGGTGAATAAAGAGGACAAAATAAAAGCGCTTCACTGATCGTTTTACGCAACCACATAAGCCGCCCATGTTTCCTGGGTTTGTTTGTTTGTTTGCTTTTTTTTTTTAATTCATTGCTTATTGGATTTTAAGGATGGCATGCATATAAGATACGTCGCTGATCTGGGGCATTAGCGTACACATTAGAAGTAACGAAGTTGGAATTTTTTAACCGCCTCTCCTCCAGAAATAAATAAGTCGATAAATTTTCACATTCAGTACCTAATACCTGCCTAAATTTTGGCATTCTTTGTATTTATTTATTTATTTATTTATTTACATATTTATTTATTTATTTATTTATTGTTGTTGTTTTTTTTGGTGGGGGGAGGGGTGACCGGACGTAAATTTGTGCCGTCGATCAAAAACACTGTAAGGGAAATTTGCATATCGTCTTGCGAAGGAAAATATCCTGGTCGGGACAATGGAAAGTTGGTCTCTTTCAAATCCCAAAAGGGACGTTTCGGTTTCTTAGTGCAGTGGAAACAATATAAAACTTAGTCAATATCAAAGGGATATTTCCAGGCACGTGCAAGCCTACGGACTTAGTATAAACCGTGATGAAATCAGCGACGAAATGGATCTTATTCTTTGCCGTGCAGGTAAATAAATGTAACATTTCACGCGCGAATTTTTCATTCTCTTGTCACGAATAGTTTATCATAACTGAATTTGTAATTGCATTTTCACAGTCTAAAGAGCAATCTTTTTTTTGGGGGGGGGGGGGTGCGGCTATTATGATCATGCATTCAATTTTCACCCAAGCTTCAGTTCAGCTTCATTTCCTTTGTTTTTGTTTTCATTCGGTTATTCTGTTTTTTTTTTTCCTTTAATTTTTTTTTTTGGCTTTCTTCACCATTGCCATTGTGAAACAACCCCATTACAAGAGGATGTCATTACACATACATCCCATTACATTGTGTTACATCCGGTCAGCAGTCGTGCTTCTCGGACTTCCGGCCAATGCGTTCAGTTTATTTACCATTCTTGGCTTGTCGACTATCGCAATATCTGACTCGATTTTAGCCAAAGACGTTACTTTGGATTGTTCAAAGGCATGCATTTGCTTTGTACATCGATCTCGACACATTTACTTTACTTCCTGGTTGAATAGTATTGATGAATTTAGGTGCTCGACGGCAGAAATCGCAAGCATTACTACCATGTTTTGGACTTTGTCAACTATTCTTTGTCAAGTGTATGCGGGCTACTTGTATCATCATCCCTGGTCTGAAACACAGCAAACTGGATATTCGATGGGAGTAACAGTTAGTCCGCGCTAGATTTGGTCAAAACGACGGAACGTGCGTGGAGAGAACCACGCGACGAAAGCATCCTGAAGAAATTCCCAAAACCCTCAAGGCAGGTTTTGTATCAATTTATATTTCATCAAATTTGTTGGCCAAAACCTTATTTACTAAATGTAGGTAGCAGACAAGATGATAAAAGATACTTTTGAAGCTGATTTTCTCTCTCTAAAGCCTGTTTGAGCTAAATACTAGAGCTCTCACAGGGTTTTCATTTGAGGCCGGAGGCCGGACGTTTCGTCCGGTCGTTTGCAATTCCACGTCCGGTACTTTGAGATCCATATTGGCAATATTTTTTTACTACTGTATTATATATTTTTCTTACTAAGGCATCTCATGAACATACTGACTAGAGGATAACAGAATAATCAATTATGTACATTCTTCAAAACGGCCATATAAGTCTTTTGAAAATGAAAATTCTGTTGTTGCAATTCTCCCTCCCCCTCCCCCTACCAACTGACCATTTTCATTCAGTAATTTACTTTTTAAAGAGAATTTTAGTGAGCCCCAGCATTGCCTAGGAAACTGTTTCCTTGGTTCCAGAAACGCTGGAAATAACGTTTCTGAGTATTCTATTTTAAAAATTTCCTGGGGGAGCATGCCCCCACACCCCCCTAAGTGCTTGCGCCTTCGGCGCTAACGAGGCGCCTTACGGCGCCAATAACACATTAACATCCGGTACTTTCAGAAGTATGTCTGCTACTTTACAAAACAGTTGAAAACCCTGCTCTCAAAATTACCAATTTTGCAATTTTTTGCAATTTGTCCCAGGCGTCTTCAGCACCCATGGCCGTATAGTTTTCCCCATATTGATTTTATAATATTTAGAAACTTCAATATCTATGTAATCTCTGCTGCTAATTTGGTTTATGTGGAAAGAGTACTTTTCGTTGTGCTTGTTTTTCCTGCTTGTCTAAATGGCTGACAGGGAACATAGTAGGACGAGCATTTTCTTCTTGTTTATAAAACCCAAATTATTGTAACGGCAAATTTTATAAACTGGGAGCGTGGTTCTACCATCTGTATGAATTTCATTTGAATTGGTTCACATGCACCCGAGAACCAGACTCGTTTACTTTTACTTTTTGAGAGTGGAATTTTTGCTCAAAACATGGTCCCAAGGCCGACGTCATATAGTGCGGTTGCCATGGTAACGATACATCTGCCGATCCAAATATGGTTGTTTTTGTATATCCCCCAAGGTAACCTACATACACACAAAAATTGAAGAGGGGTTAAAATTTTTCATTTCCAACTTTGCTTCACTTTCTTGGAGAATTGCTCTTAAGAGCAACTTTCCCTAACCACCGCGTGAGGGGCGGCACAAGGTCGGAAAAATGGACCCCTTGATATTTCGTCCAGAGATAACCTATGGTATGCTAAGACTCGTGATATAAGTTTTAGGTTCTAGAGTTTTTACATTTTTGAGAAAATTACGAAAAACCGTCGACAACCGGTGAAGCCGAAAAATCACAGGAATGAGGTCAAATTTCATGATCAGATAATCGAGCTCGCGTGAAGGCGCATAGCAAATTATGGTTTTCCTTAGTTTATAATTTTATTTAGGAGGTATTGCTAAGCTGCTTTGATGATAGTTTAGACTTACAATTGTAATTCCGAATTCCTGGGGAGCAAGCGAAAAGAACCGAAATTTGTAGACTTTGAAAATAAAAAATTCCATACCGTTTTCAAACATCTCAAAACATACTCGGTATTATGTAGAATTCTTTCAAAATTCAATTCTAGCAAGTAAAAGAGCTGTTTGTGAACGTGATATAATTTTTTTCTTGGCAAAAGTTATTTGTGAGGCGAGCGGCCCCATGCAAGTTGACCCAATTTGACCTTTCGAAGAGATCTTGTTTAACCAGGAAATGTAAACAATTCTACTATCCTTAGCTCGCTTTCTGAGCAAACCATTGTAAAACCCTGCCATTTCCCATAAAAACTACCCAGTTAACCTGAGATAATACTTCGGTTACAGCTTACCTTCCAAATGGGTGTTTGAAGGCAAATAATTTTGATGTTCTTCGCTAATTTTCCCGTGTCTTGCTTCCGTGCTTAGCCACCTGCCTTTTCATTACTACGGCATTTTCTAAGCGTCACCTTTCCCTGGCTTGTTTAATATTTTTGCAGGACCTGGATCCATGTCTTGCATATAAAGCATCCTCTGGTTATCTACTGAGTTTTGTATGGAATATTTCTAATGAAAAGAGGCAAGAAAGTGAAGGAACTAATTGAACTGAAAAACAGAGGCAGATCAATGTCACGCAATCTTTACATCCAAGTGATCACGTGCCGCAAATACATCCGCGTGGATATTTTTGTCTTGCTCTTGCTCATTTCTTCATTTTCTTCCTTACTACCATACAATGTTTTCCTTTTGATTTTTTTCTAACTTTTTTATCTGTAACCACAAGCCTATTTCGAAGGAGAGTTCTTTGTATGCAATACTTTGAATCGGTGTATATACACGCATCACATTTACTTTTCCCATTTATTTCTAGTGACTGTGCAACAAACTAGAAATCCTATCTAGTTTTAGCTCCAAAAGTCAAATGCCTGGGAAGGTCCATTGCTAATGATTTCCTAAAGCAGAAGAAAGGGAATAGTAATATATATCTGAAAAAGGGCTAGTTACTGGCCGCAAAGCGAGTTTTTGTAATTTGTATTAATTGTATTTACCGATTTGCCCATGGCAGGTGAATACGCAAATAGGTCCCCTTCGTGGCGTATCTAACTTTTTTAGGATTATGTTCGACAAGATACGTTTTGAGAATGATGAATTGTTCTAGAAAGTGACACAGGGATACTCGCAAAAAAGAAATCCGAGTGCTCCGCGGATTTCTTTTTTCCGAGTATGCCTGTGTCATTTTCTAGAATAATTTATCATTCTCATTCATTCACCAGGCTGAAAATATACCACCACATTTATTTCATATACAACACGTTCGACATTCAAATCCTAGCAGTATGCAGGATGTTTTTCCCGTGAACCTAGTTTAATGGCCTTAGCTCCCACGAGTCTCCTGTAGCTCAGTGGTGCAGCATCCGAACTACTAATCGGAAGGTCTTAGGTTCGACTCCTGATAGGAGCACTCGGATTTCTTATTTCCGAGCATGCCTGTGTCACTTTCTAGAATAATTCATCATTCTCATTCATTCACCAGGCTGGAAATATACCGCATCACATTTATTTCAAAAAGGCAGGGCTGTCAACTCTCCGGGATAATCCGGGAGTCTCCAGATTTTGAGCCGTATCTTCTGCTCTCCAGATTTATGTCTGTAATCTCCCGAATAATTGACGAAGTTTGCTATTTGTCGTAGACTCGAATTTGCTGACAAGAATATGTAAAATGTTTAGCGTTGATTCTGTTAGTGTTTAATTTCCTCCCCCCCCCCCCCCCCCTTCCAATGCCCACTGAACCCGTGACTTTGGCCTGGTGGGACGCCTCTGTAAGGCTCTTTGTTATTGCTGTCCGGGGAAGTCATATTCTCCATATATGAAGACGTGTGAGGTTGGCAGCCCTGTAAAGGTGCCTTTTGATGCAGAAGTAGACGCACGCTTTTATATGATTCTCCAAAACTATCCCTTTGGAAACTGAAAATGATTTGCTTTTGGGTTCGCACGTACAAGACATGTTTCTTTTTGCACGAGTAAAGAGCACGTAAAACTGTTTTGAGCGTTGCCATCGAGAGAGATCTGTGGCAAACGGTTTGTTTACCTCTATTAAAAAGGTTCTAAATATAGAATTCTCACTTATTGATCGTTCGCCCGATAAGCGAAGCTACGTGGCTCCTAACTTTTTCTTAAATTCGGCAAACCTTATTACGCGGACAAACTCCACTAGATTAAAATCTTTACAACTTACAAAGATATGTACAGGAAAATGAGTTTAGGTCTTTTTAAGTGTATTGTATAACCTTGAGCGCTCACTTTGTCAAAAAAAAAAAATTGAAATCAAACATTATTTACAATTATTATCTGATTTATCTGGTTATGACGAATGTGTTGTGGTTCGGTCATGCTCATTTCCGTTGTTTTACGTTTTATATTAATCAATTTATCATACACAGCCAAACACACACACACGCAAAAAATAAATAAATAAATGAAAACGAAAATTAAAATTTAACCGCAATCTATACCGCAAAACTCTTTCCCCGTATTTTGACGTGTAGATTTCGGTTTTTTATTTGCGAAGGAAGGATCTTGCTGTAACTAATTTTCAACTCCAACATTTTATAAGAAACTATATCTAAGCAATTCGGGAAAGATTTCCGCACAGCCCCATACATTATTTATCCATGCACACCTGGCTAGGTTCCACATTAAATCATTTTTTTTTTTTTGACATTTTACAAACTGTAAGCAAGAACATTACAACATCACTTTGAAAACGATAAGTTTGTTGAGTTGTTTTCAAATTACATTACATAACTAATTATGTAATGAACAACTCATTTTTTGCGTGAAAACAGCCTTGTTTTTATTATGCTTAAGTATCTTCAAACTTTATGTTAAATGAACATACTGTTTGTAGAGTTTTCATATTACAAGCGTTATATATGTGGACATGGAAACTGCTATAACAACAAGAATTACCAGCTAAAGTTATGGTGGATATAGTTTTGGTTGTCATAAGAGATCGAGGATCAAGTATATGTGTGGGCTTAATTCTCTAATGGTCATACATGACTTTTTGGAATGATGACGATTCCCCTTGGTTTATTTTTAGGTCAGTCATCAAGAATCATAAAAATTAATTTTTAAAAAATTCTGTGTACGTAAACAAAAAAAAAAACTCTGGTTGTATGGTTGACCTAAAAAAAAGGCATAAATAGTGAACAGCTGGGTAAGTATCGGAACATGTATGGAGAATTCATACTTTTGATCCTCTCTTGCTTGTTGTTGTTGTTGCCAAACGTTAACTCCATGTGAACAGTTAGTTATTATTGCTCTACACCCCAAGGGGAAATGGGAGGTCAATTTTAGGGCGATGTAAAAATGCTTGTCCCTGACAGGGGTTGAAAATGTGCAGTTTTGTACCATTGCGGTGGAAATCTAAATCTCTGTTTTCCAAACCTCAAAGGAAAGCTTTTTTGTTCTGTGCAATGAGGAAACTGCTTGATTATTTCAATATTTTGTTTTGGTAACCCTTAAGGAAACTACATTGGGGCCACACCTACGCCAAGAGAGTCTGCTACAATTTGGAACATTCTGTTCAACATTTTTGACGGCTTGTCCCTTCAGTTTTATGTAAGAGTCCCCCTTCCCCTGGGGTGTAAGTGTGGTTACATTACATGTTTGTAGAGCTACTTGAGTTACTGTTGTTGAGCTACTGAGCAATCCAACCATTTATGGGTTTACCTCTGCGAGACCTGTGATACTCACCAATCAGATAAAACAAGGAAAACCAAAAAAGTCAAAAATAGGTTGAGTCTACGAAAACTTCACAGGCTCTTGTAATGAGGCACAGACCATAATACCGTAAAATTCCAGTTAAGGGTGGGGATACGTAAAAAGGAAATGTCACCGGCTTTTTTAGGGGCAAGGGGGCAAGGGGTGTTACGTGTTTATATAAAGATCAAAGATGGGCCTATAAGTGGAAGAGTGGTAGGGGTTTATCATGGAATAAAATTTTCGTTTACAAATAGATGGCCCAAAAATAGAGGCGATTTATTAGCAGGGGAGGGGGACTTAAAACCGGGATTTCATGGTATGGGATAACCAGTACAATACAAGCTTATATCGATTCTTTAAAATAAAAAAAAAAAAAGAAAAAGAAAAAGGAATGGTATTAATTACCGAGGCTTCAAGTGACATTAGTCTCTTACAGTATTTTTAGTACGAGTTGCGTCAAGATATCTGCACAGCCCCATGCATAATTATCTATACATTTTGCGACTCACACTCTGTTTTCACGCTCGTCGTTTTTGGAAGTGGGTTAGTGTGACAGTTGTGCATGGATAAATAATGTATGGGGCTGTGCGGAAATCTTTCCCGAATTGCTTAGATATAGTTTCTTATAAAATGTTGGACTTGAAAATTTGTTACATCAAGATCCTTCCTTCGAAAATAAAAAACCGAAATCTACACGTCAAAATACGGGGAAAGAGTTTTGCGGTATAGATTGCGGTTAAATTTTAATTTTCGTTTTCATTTATTTATTTATTTATTTTTTGCGTGTGTGTGTGTTTGGCTGTGAGCATGACCGAACCACAACACATTCGTCATAACCAGATAAATACTCGACAAGTGACATAAATCGTTTCAAAAATAAACAGAGGCGGTTCTTTACTCACGTCTTTTTCCTGCGAGGCGCTGTGAAAGCTTGAAACATGTCAAGTTTACCCAGCCTTCGATTGAGTTGTATACATCTCCCGTAATGGCGGACGACTCGTGTGGAATGGAAACCGGGTTACGTAACTAAACAAGCCTCTTTAATGCAAATGTATTACAAATCTTGTGTTCACTCGCGAACGATAAAAGTCCACGAGCTGCTATGTTGCATCAACGGCTATGCGATGAGAATCGAAGGAAAAAAGTTTGAATTCGAAGATACCATCGTTTGGATTTTTGTGATGCATTCTTCGGTTGAATGGTTACAAAAAGGCTGTATTTGCAAATTGAAACATGTCTTGTGCGAACCCAAAAGCAAATCATTTTCAGCTTCCAAAGGGATAGTTTTGGAGAATCATATCAATGCGTGCGTCTACTTCTGCATCAAAAGGTATCTTGTTGAACATATAACTCCTAAAAAGTTAGATGCGCCACGAAGGGGACCCATTGGCGTGTACACCTGCCATAGGCAAATTGGTAAATACAATTAAAACAAATTACAAAAACTCGCTTTGCGGCCAGTAACTAGCCCTTTTTGAGATATATATTACTATTCCCTTTCTTCTGCTTTAGGAAATCATTAGCAATGGACCTTCCCAGGCATTTGACTTTTGGAGCTAAAACTAGATAAGATTTCTAGTTTGTTGCACAGTCACTAGAAATAAATGGTAAGAGTAAATGTGTTGCGTGTATATACACCGATTCAAAGTATTGCATACAAAGAACTCTCCTTCGAATAGGCTTGTGGTTACAGATAAAAAAGTTACAAAAAAAACATTGTATGGTAGTAAGGAAGAAAATGAAGAAATGAGCAAGAGCAAGACAAAAATATCCACGCGGATGTATTTGCGGCACGTGATCACTTGGATGTAAAGATTGCGTGACATTGATCTGCCTCTGTTTTTCAGTTCAATTAGTTCCTTCACTTTCTTGCCTCTTTTCATTAGAAATATTCCATACAAAACTCAGTAGATAACCAGAGGATGCTTTATATGCAAGACATGGATCCAGGTCCTGCAAAAATATTAAACAAGCCAGGGAAAGGTGACGCTTAGAAAATGCCGTAGTAATGAAAAGGCAGGTGGCTAAGCACGGAAGCAAGACACGGGAAAATTAGCGAAGAACATCAAAATTATTTGCCTTCAAACACCCATTTGGAAGGTAAGCTG
This sequence comes from Pavona decussata, assembly GCF_977016875.1. Lineage (NCBI taxonomy): Eukaryota > Metazoa > Cnidaria > Anthozoa > Scleractinia > Agariciidae > Pavona > Pavona decussata. Next base: position 546,584 of record NW_028145610.1, read on the forward strand.
TAACCGAAGTATTATCTCAGGTTAACTGGGTAGTTTTTATGGGAAATGGCAGGGTTTTACAATGGTTTGCTCAGAAAGCGAGCTAAGGATAGTAGAATTGTTTACATTTCCTGGTTAAACAAGATCTCTTCGAAAGGTCAAATTGGGTCAACTTTCATGGGGCCGCTCGCCTCACAAATAACTTTTGCCAAGAAAAAAATTATATCACGTTCACAAACAGCTCTTTTACTTGCTAGAATTGAATTTTGAAAGAATTCTACATAATACCGAGTATGTTTTGAGATGTTTGAAAATGGTATGGAATTGTTGATTTTCTAAGTCTACAAATTTCGTTTCTCTTCGCTTGCTCCCCAGAAATTCGGAATTACAATTGTAAGTCTAAACTATCATCAAAGCAGCTTAGCAATACCTCCTGAATAACATTATAAACTAAGGAAAACCATAATTTGCTATGCGCCTTCACGCGAGCTCGATTATCTGATCATGAAATTTGACCTCATTCCTGTGATTTTTCGGCTTCACCGGTTGTCGACGGTTTTTCGTAATTTTCTCAAAAATGTAAAAACTCTAGAATCTAAAACTTATATCACGATTCTCAGCATACCATAGGTTATCTCTGGGCGAAATATCAAGGGGTCCATTTTTCCAACCTTGTGCCACATTTTTTCAATCTCACTCGGTCCCTATGGAGAGTCGCTCTTAATTTGTCTCAGTTGAGCTCAAAGTCCGCTTTCGGCGGGATGGAATTTTCCTTAACTTTCGACGGCTCGCGTATCAATCCGCAGACTGTTACTAACCTTCAAATGACATTTATTGCTTTATTAGGTCTTCCTCTTCTGTTTCACGGGAAAACATTTAAAACCTAAGTTACTTTTACGTCCGAAATAGGTTTAGAAGAACATGCTAAAAATGCAAATTTTCAACAAGCACATTTTAGCTCTAAAACATTGCCAATTTAACCTATGGTCGATAACTTAGATTTCCCTATAATGACTTTCTATGGCTTCACTGTATACCTATTGATCATAATATAAAAACAAAGCTATGGGTAAATGAAAATAAATGACCCGCTAGGCTTCAGATTTATCAGCATTTTCTTGAGATTTGGCGATCGAAGCGCAAAAAAGATGGCGTGACAGACTGTCACGGGCACAAATAGTTTTTCTCATAAGAAAAAAATGAAGCGACATTTTTAAAAGGAAGCATTTTTCATACGCAGTAGAAAAATCTATAGATCGAAAGTTCAGTAGCGTTACTGACGGTGTCAGTAAAACGCGGGGTCGGGGTCGGGGTCATTTTTTTTTCTTTTTTTTTTTTTCCTTTCTTTTTCTTTATTTTTTCTTTTCTTTTTATTTTTTTTTTATTTTTTTTTTTCAACATCACAGGTCATTTGTGGGTCAAATAAGGATTAAAGCCAATATAAAAAAGTTTTAAAAAGTCTCTAAAGCTTACTAGCTTAGGATAGGTCATCGGTGACAACACTCGATGCAGTTCCGTATTCTGGCGGACATTGGTTCCGTGAATTGACTACCTTTTATTCTTCTACGAGACAATATATTTCCTTGAACTAAGAAATTCTTGAACTAGAATGTGTATGAAATCATGAACACCCCCGCCGCCTTCCATGATCGTGCTCGTTTGTTACAGTTAATCCATGTCACGCGTGACTATTATTTCCGAGAATGAAATAAACATGCGTTCGAATTCCTTTGTAAAGCTCAGCATTTAAATGGAATGTAGAACATTTCTCTGGAAATCTTTCCGAAAACGACAATTCATGAATTTTTCAGCAGCGATGTTTTATGAAAATTATTTGACATCGGATTTCCATACAAACACTGTTTTTTCAAGCCTGTTTGCCTACTCGTCAAAATGGCGTCGAAAACCGTGATAAGGCTTATTTACATGTCAGTTTTGATGTCGGCAATGAGATTTCAGAGTTCTCGTAGAAATTTCCCTAGTTTATTGACGGTATAAAATTATTAATTTTTCTTTACATTACAGCACAAGTATTTCAAGAATAACAATTGTCTCCCAAGTATTTTGAATTGTTTTTCTTTTTGTCAGTTAATACGTATTTTTCGGAAAGATTTCCAGAGAAATGTTCTACATTCTTTTCAAATGCCGAGCTTTACAAAGGAATTCGAATGCAAGTTTATTTCATTTTCGGAAATAATAGTCACATGTGACATGGATTGACTGTAACAAACGAACACGATCATGGAAGGCGGCGGGGGTGTTTATAGTAAGTTCATGCACATTCTAGTTCACGAATTTGTTAGTTCAAGGAAATTTACTGTCTCGTACCTTTTTTTTTTTTTGCCTCATTTCGTTTCTTGAAAGAATAAAAGGTAGTCAATTCACGGAAGCAATGTCCGCCAAAATACGGCGAGTGTTGTCACCGATGACCTATCCTAAGCTTTAGAGACTTTACTTTTTATGTTGGCTTTAATCCTTATTTGACCCACAAATGACCTGTGATGTTGAAAATAAAAAAGAAAGTTAAAAAAAAAGAAAAAAAAAAAAGAAAAAGAAAAGAGATCCTGGCCCCGACCCCGACCCCGACCCCGACCCCGACCCCGACCCCGGCCCCGCGTTTTTTTACTGACACCCATGAAACACTGAAAACCTTGTCGTCGACACACTAATATGCTTGTATCAAGCGGGAATAGATGAAAAAGATGGCCAAAACTTATGTTTAATTTTTCATTAAGGTATCAGCTTAGTTTCCGTACCTTTGTGTCTCAAATTGGCGCACGTTTTTGATTCTCTTTTCGCTGCAAATGCCAGATTTTCGACATGTTAGGTGATAAATCTGAGGCCCTGCGGGTCACTTAAAATAATTTACCCAAAGTTTTGTTTTGATGTTATGATTGATAAGTACACAGTGAAGCCATAGAAAGTCATTTTATGGTAATCTAAGTTATCGCCCATGGGTAAAATTGCCGGTATTTCAGTTCGAAAATTTGGTTATTAAAAATTTGCGTTTATAGCATGTTGTTCTAGATCTGTTTCGGGCATAAAATTAACCTACGTTTTGAATGTTTTTCTGTAGAACAGAAGATGAAGACCTAGAAAAGCAATAGATGTTATTTCATGACCCGTGACTGGCTGTCGATTGATACGCGGCAGGTCTATTCCGGGGGTGAGGGGTGGGGGGTGGAGGGTGGGGAGTGAGGGGTGAGGGGTGAGGGGTGGGGGGTGAGGGTGAGGGGTGAGGGGTGGGGGGTGGGGGGTGAGGGGTGAGGGGTAGGGGGTGAGGGGTGAGGAATGGGGGTGGGGGGTGAGTTTAACAGACGTGGATCTAGACTCTCATATACTTAAAACTGCAACACAACTGTAACTGTAAATAATCTGGATTAACTTTTATGAATTTGCCAAAGTGGCTTGTGAAAAACCGGAATCTAGACTGGTTTTGTTCAATTGTTACTTTAACTAGCCAGCAGTTTCCTTCCTTCACCCCCCCCCCCCCCCCCTTTTTTTTGGTGGGCAGGGAAAAAATGTTTTTCCCTTTTCTCGTTTGTATTTGGGATTTGAACATGTTACATTTCGAATCTTCATTTCTAATCCTCTCTAGGATCAGAGAAAAAAAGAAAGAAAAAAGTTCTGACTGCCTTCAGTTTATAATTCCTTTCAATTTCAGATTTCCGTTTTTCCCTTCTTTGTAATCAGAGTTCCATTAATAGAAAACGGAACATAAAAATAAACAACAAACATGTTTTTAGTAACTAAAATATGCTGGTATCACTTATATTCGAGAGATAACTCTCACAGGGGGAAATTTCCGTCCTTTGCTGCATGCAATTACGATGACATTTCTATTTTTATGTAATTTTTTTTCAGTTTTCGCTCGCACCAATATGATACCGTAAAAATAACCTGCATGGATTACATCTTGACTTGTATTCCCCTCAAGAAAATTAAGGCATGGGTCTCTAGTTATTTACTTGAAAAAATAAGAGGGTGGCCTATCATCTGAAGATTTAGCCGTAACTTCGTAGGACTTTGGCAGAGAAACATGGTTGCAAATGTCGAAGTATTGACAAACACGATGTATGTAAATTGAGTTACGTGGTACGGCCGTAACGTCGTGAGACTTTGGAGAGTAACATGATTGCAAATGTCAACATATATGAGAGTCTATGAGAGTATATGAGAGTCTAGATCCACGTCTGTTAAGCTCACCCCTCTCATGTTAATATGTGTTTGACATTTGTATTTTGTTATAAATCCTTTTAAGATGGTGTCAAGTTCTGTACCTAATTAACGGTTTGCATGGAAAAATTCTATGAAAGGAGCTGTTAGCTGTTTGAGAAAAATAAGTCCTGTTGATAGGTTTGGAGAATTGAGAAATTTAAGATGGTGGATAGTAATTTTATTTCATCAGTTAAAATGGGTTTTTCCACTTTCTGGAAAAACGCATTGTCAAGAATTGGTTTCCATGGAAAAATCAAAGTCAATGAACGTTAACCAACCACATCAAATTGTTGCTTGATAAATTTCTCAATTCAAGTTTTGTGGTGTTTTCGCAAAAACTTAAAAGTTTCCTCGTTCAAAGTCGCCTCGGTCAACCCCCTTTCCCCCGGTCTAGATAGGTTTAATGTTAGAGTTAGGATTAGGGTTAGGTATGGGTTTAGGGTATGGGTAATGTTTCTGTGATGACCGTGAAATTGAAACTGTCGAAAGTGGAAAAGGGTAACATTACAGGTAAAGTATAATCTCTGTTCGTTTCCTGTTGACCGTTCATTACAAACCCTGCACAACGTGGTCAATTGCGAATATGAATGTTTTCCCATATGTCGAAAGTGGTATTTTCACTGCAGGGTTCAAGGTTTCAATTTATTTACACTTGGATATAGTATTTACATTGTATATAGGAACATAGGAATAAAATAACAAATAAAAGGAGAAAAGAAAGAAGTTAATGGTTTTGGTAGTAGTGTACGGTGGTCAGAGGAGCTTAGCTTTCGAGCTAACCACCGCTATATTAAAAATGGAAATATTAATATTAGTGTGTGTTTGGTGCCATGTTAACTATGGACGATCATATGGAACTGTTATTTTTATATCAAAATATACATAGTTATATTACCCTTGAGAGTTGAGCAGAAATCTTTTATATTCTTTTTTTGAACTTGAAGTAGCTAAATGTTTTTATGTTAGTAGGAGTCTTTTCCCACACTTTGGTTATAGCAAACTTATATGTGTGTTTGCCATAATTTGATCTTACATGTGGTACATGAAAATTAAGATTTGAGGCATACCTGGTATTGTGTGAGTGAATATCAGACGCCTTGATGAAACACTCTTCCTCGTGTTTGATATATTACTACTAGACACCCCCACCCCCTGGGGGTTACTTCCTTATAAGAGGGTCGCATTTTCACCAGTGGGTTGACTAGAATGGGGTTGCATTTTCAAAAGAATTACTTGAATGGGGTCGCACATTTTCGGATTTTTGGGGTGAGAAAATTCTATTAAGTAGGATTTCAATATGGTCTCGGTTAAAAAGTTCAGAAAATTGTTTATTAAATGTAACAATCACCTCGCATTACATTCCGTTCTTAAAACCACAACTTCAATAAACCAGTTACACAATAGCACAAAACCACCGGTCCTCATTTATGAACAAAGTCCATTCAGTTCAGGATGACCTATTTAAAGGATTGTTAAAGTAGATGCATAAATAGAAAGTGACTTAATTGGGATCGCGAAAATTATATTTTTCCAAAAGTGACTAAGATGGGGTCTATAAGGGGTCTATATGGGGTCTATAAGGGTCTTGAAGGGAGGTATGGATCGTAATACAGCTGATTCACTGTGGAATTGTTTAAGTCAAAGGCTTGCACAAATAGGTTTAATACCACATGATGTCGGGGGATCTGGTGATTGCTTTTTCAAATCAGTTTCACATCAACTTTATGGAACTGCAGACCTAAATGTAGAAGTTCGCATGGCCAGGATAAGTCATTTACATAATTACCCGGAACTATATTTTGCAAGTATTTCTGATGATACCTGGGAAAACTATATTAAGCAAATGTCAATACCTGGTACTTGGTGTGATCATCTCATCATGCAAGCTGTTGCTAATGCCTTTAACTGTGTCATTCATATCACAGAATCTTATGCTAATTTACTGCAAGCTACAATTATAACTCCTACTCTTCAGCAGGAAATACAGCAGACAATATTTATTGGGTACATAAATGATCTGCACAATGTTTCAACTGTGACACACAGTAACAGTCAAAATATAAATAGATTAAAAACTTAAAGAGAAAATATAGTGTTTCAGAATATGACAAGTAGAGGATACTTGGTAAAAGGAGAGCCAGTGATAAAAAACAATTATCCCAACTACAGTAAAACTTGTATATGTACACGCCCGATGGACTGCCACGACTGCCTGCTCAAAAACCATACGATATAACTAGCCTTTAAAACCTTTTCGTACACAGAGTAAATACAGGTTTCACAATACGCCATAACCCTTTATTTGACAACATACCATAGGCATATTCATCTATCCCAATAACCAAAAAACAATATTTCCCCTTTGAAATGCCGAACGCACTTTCCTAATCTCCGATTACTGCTAGTCATATTTGTAAAAATCTTGGCTAATGGACGACTCTTGACAAGTTTCCATTCAAAATTAACACTCATTGTCAAAACAATGCTTATCAGTAGAGACCAGCCTGGGCATAGTTAATGGAGGGACTGGTTATGAAACCTTACCGTGTTCAAAGTTGATAACAATGGTGCTGCAATTTATGTTGGAAGGGGCGCAGCCGTGTTCAATCCTTTGATTTAACGTTCACACTACGGCTGAGTATTTTAATAGGACCGTTTCTATTGGTCAGTTTCTCTAACTCGTTTCAAAATCTATTGTGGTTTGTGCACGGTCAAGGCCGAAAATGTTAACAAAACATATAACAAATAAAATTTGTTTGGCTTCATAACCATTCCCCTATATTATATCTTTGGTCTGGGTCAATTAGCCAAAAATGTCCTCTACTGACACAGATCGATAATCGAAAATCGGACAGAGATTTTATTTGGTTGATTCAAATCGTTTTGCATTGGTTATTCCAAATCAATCTCTTTTTCGAAAGGGAAACGTAATCTTGCTATAGAGCAAGACTATGAATGCAAAAATAACAGTGAAATAAGGTCACACGTGATTAGTTTTCAACCTTTGTAGAAAACAATCGAACAAACAACGGGAAAATCCTCTTAACCCTAAAAACAAAAGAAACTGCTACACAATTACAAGCTTACTAGAGCTGCTACACCACTGAGAAAATGCGGTGGCCAAAGGTTCGTATGGTTTGCGCTTTCTTAGTGCTAGTTGATAGCTAAAGACACAGCTGCAGGCCTCAGAAATTTTCTCTTGCTGAAGACGAAAACTGTCAACACCTGGTTAACGGAACTGAGTTTCCATGAATATGACCCGACTGTGACAATTTGTTTAGAATGAAGTCAGAAGGCGGAACAAGCTCAATAAACAAAAACTCACTTTTTCCACCAATTATTAAGTAGTCTTTACTAAGAGATGTGAAATTCACATCAGTTATTCGCTTTGAATTGAAGTTTGTTATGATCGATATTTTGATAAAATATGTATTGCCATGGCGACAATAAACAAAGAACCTCCGAAAATCAGTAGATTGCAAATTTTGGGCGAGTCAGTTTTCGACGCCATTTTGATCAGTGAGCAAACAAATCTTGAAATAACAGTGTTTGTATGGAAATGCTATGTTAAATAATTTTCCTGAAACATGGCTTCTGAAAAAGTCATGAATTGGCAACTTTTGGCACTAGGAAAAGCATTTTAAGAAAAAAAATTGGAGGGATGTAGCTGTGCCGGAAAGCGTCCAGTCGTGTTTTCCATACTTTCCATACATTTCCCTGTATTTTTTCGCTCAAACTATTTTTAGTAGCAGTTCACGGCTGTTTCGCTATACAGACAAATATATGAAAATTTCATAACGCAACTAGATGCTTTCTAACACAGCTACACTCCTCAGATATTTTCTGCAAAATCCTTTGCATAGTGCCTAAAGTTTCCAATTCATGAATTTTGCAGAGGCGAGGTCTTATGAAAATTATTCACCTCGGATTTCCATACAAACACTGTTATTTCAAGACGTGTTTGCCTACTCGTCAAAATGGCGTCGAAAACCGCAATAAGGCCGTTATTAGAAAAACCACCATCCAATTATTAAACTATGATTTTTCTGGAAATATTTCCAAAAAAGACGCATTAACTGAAAAAAAAAAAATACTTGGGAAACAATTGTTATTGTTGAAATACTTAATGTCGTTTAATATACTAGGGAAATTTCTACGGAAACTCTGCAATCTCGCTGGTAATGTTCAAAACTGACATGAATTTCCTGAAAATTTCAAACCTCCGTTCAAATTTCAAAAATTACTTGTCACGGCTGATGCAGATTGACTGCAACTGAATTTCAGCATTCTCCCTGCACGTGTTCAGTAGGTAAGGAAAATTTGTTTCCGTGGACAGTTATTTGTGAATCGATTGTAAAGGAAGGTCGTCGAGGAATTGAGGAATAGATGTAAGCTTTTGCACCTGTGAAATAAACAGTTTAGTATCCAAAGAAAGGCGCCCTTACGCATCGCTCTAAAGTTGCGGAACAATTTGCAGGAGAAACGCTATACAAGAAATAAAAAAAAGACACCATTGGACACATTAAAGGGGCAGTATCATGGGAGATGTGATGGTTTTGGCCAAAATTCACTAACTTTAAACTTTGGACGCTGTTTTAATTAAATTCGTAATCGCCAATTTTAAGAAATGTTAATACTGATTCTTAGACGAAAGATTGAACTAAATATAGTACAACTGGCCATTTTTAATGCGTTGCGACAGCGAAACTTGAAAACGTCGGCCCGACGTTTTCAAGTTTGAACCCCTCTTTATCTTGGTCATCTGCCGGCAAAAATATCCTTGAATAGTTTCTTTGCATTCTGATAATCTTTTATTGGAATTTTGTTACTATATCTTGGCTGCTATCAACCGGATAGCGTCTTTTCGATTCTTAATGTGTTACTAAAAATAGCGTGATACTGTTCCTTTAAGTTCGCAATCCTGGCCCTTTGAAAATAAACGAAAAAGCACGTTCTGCCGCTCACTAAGACAGTGCTAGAATTCAAGCAACATCACTGCCGGGTGGAAGGTGTAACCCTTTTTAGCCTTGCTCGTTATGTCAGAAGAGCACATATATTATTAAAGAGCTAAAATTACGGAAAGAAAGAGAAAACGGCAACGGAGGAAGGTGCATTTAAATTGCTCTCGTTAATTGTGGGGAACTTTTGCTGGAGTGAATTTTTAGGCTAAAAAATTATTTCGACTTACGTTCAGGTTGATTGCATTCACTGATAAAGTACCGTGTCTTCCATTCAACGCGTTTCAGTGGATAATACGGAGGGATGAAGGCGAAATGATAAACACTGCTTTTGGTTTAAGTCCTTAGCTACGAGAAGACAAAGCTGCCGTCCTAATTTCCGACGGTATTATAAGCAAGTCTTTGTAGTGCATATTTTCATTCTACTTTAAAATAAAAGAGGATGAAAATTTACTGGCAAACTTTAGCACTTCACAGAGCACGAGGAACAAAATGAAAACCACCCATTGTTATGAGTTGCTCAGATAAGTCGGAATCAATAAGCTTAAAATGTCCTCCATTGACACCGATAACCGAATATCGGACAGGAATTTTATTTCGTTGATTCAAAAAGCTTTGCATTGGTTATTCCAAATCACTCTCTTTTTCGAAGGGAAAGTTACCTTGCCACAGAGCAAGACAATGAACACAGTAAACGTAGCTAAAGGTTCCGTGTGATTTTCGCTTCCTTAGTGGCAGTTGATTGCTAAAGACACAGCTGCAGGCAAGAAAAATTTTCTCTTGAAGACAAAACTGTCAACACCTGGTTAACGGAACTGAATTTCCATGAATACCCAATGAAATCGCGTAAAAATTCTTCGTTTGTAATTTGTTTAGAATGAAGCTAGCTGCAAGGTGAAACAAACTCGAAAATGATTTTGATTCATGGGAACAATTTCTTCAATATATGTTAATTACTAAAGTTTTTGCGCATCGATCCCTTGTTTTGGTTAAATTAGATGTGTTTAATTTACCCTACGTGTTTAAAGTAATTCCAATATAATCAAGTATAATTATGGTAATGTGCTTCTTTTATATATAATTAAGATATTTCGATACAGTTTTTAAGAGACTCTAAGTCACTCCTTCAACCGACTTCTCCGATACTGAAAAATGTGAAACTCACACCAGTTATTCGGTTTGGATTGAATGTTTGTAATAATTGATATTTTGATTAAATCCATAATGCCATGACGACGATAAACAAAGAACCCCCGGAAATGAGTTAATTGTAAATTGGCGCGATCCAGATTTGGATTGGAAAAGCCACCAATAAATTCTTAAACTATGGTATGGGTATCGATTATGAAAATCGAGTGTGCGAATTCAGTTGACTTCAGTCACTTTCCTGTAAATACTTCGGCAACGTTTTCAGAACTTGGCTTAGCTTTTGCTGATCAAATCAAATCATTTTGTTTCACAGTATTTCGTTAGAAGCACAACAGAGAAGAAAACAACACAGTAAACATAGATACGGGTTATATATAAACTAATGAATACATACATTGAAATCAGCTGTGTGCAGCAGGCAAAGTAGCAGAACTTTCGAGTTGGCTGCAACTGCTTATTTGAACATAAAGGAAGCAAATATTTAAACTATTAAAACAGTAAGTAACTAGTGACAAAAACTAGAGGCAAAATACGTAAAAATATAAAATATAACTTTAAAAAAATTATTATACACTATAGTATTCAGGTAATTCATTGGTTTCTTATGATAAAGGTAGTTAGGCAATGGGTAGAAACCGAAGTTACTGAGACAACAGAAAAAGGAAGAGTTTATAACTGGCACTGAAGAAGATGAGTTTCGTATTGTTTTTTTAAAAGACTGCTAGTAGAGATATGTTTCAAATTTGTTGGTATGGTTTCCCATTATTTTGAGGCTTTATCTGTAAAAGTCAATTTGCCTATGTTGGTCCTTAGTTTTGGTCGATAGAAATTGACCTTAGATGAATACTTGGTGTTGTACCTGTGGATATTATATACAGTTACAAGGCAGTTACGGAACGGTGTAAAACTGTACTATGTAAAATTAGAATACTTACTAAATATCTAGATTTTGATTCGTTTTCGTCGCTAGCTAGAAAAATGAACACTTAACCGAATTTTAAAAGTCATCCTGAACGTGTCCCGTTATAATTAGCGGCAGATCAAATTTATTCCTGACTGACAGTTTTTTGTAATAAGACCGCGTCTAGAAGTTGAAGAATTGACCGACGCCATCTCGGATACCAGAAGGCAAGAAACTTACCAATTCTCACACCATTTTTTTCTTTTTTTGCTCGGCGTCGTCAAAGCAATACCCTTACATTTTGTTACCGACTTTTGGGGTGCAACGTCAGCACATTGCCTTGGTTCTCTCCGTCGGCTTCGTATGTTTTCGTTGATCTTCGACATTCTTAAGGGACAGAAGTCTTTTGCTTTCTGATAGTTTGTTGTTTATCCAGGGGGATCAATGAAGGGGGTGAGTGAGTACTCCTTGGAAACTTTAGTTGAGAGGTCATTTCTGCTTATTTCAAGCCGGCAGCGATTTGTTTTTTGTAAGTCTTGGGAGGGGGGAGGGGGGCTGAGGAAGGAGCTAGGTGGCTACTTCTTGAAATATTTCGTTGAGGGGTTTCTGAATACAACTGCCTCTCGCAAAGTAGAGTGAAATAGAGAAATAATTAATTATGGTGTTGTATTTGACGAAGAGTTGGCTCCTGTGCCTTGTTGTTGTTAACTGAAAGCGAGCTGTTTTGTAAATCAAGCTAAATAGACAATAGTGTATTTTTTAAAGAAACTGTGGTGCTGAGTCGAAGGGGGAGTGAAACGAATTTTTGTAATGGTAATGGTAATGCATTTAAATACCGCATTTTTCTATTCAAATATATATTCAAATGCGGTTTACATTAGCATATGTCCATTAGCGACCTCATCCTACCCACCCAACCCATGAAATCATGAAACAGCACAAAGACCAGACCAGCACACCGGGAACTCCATGCCCTACTCTTTGCGATTAGTGTCTGGGTTCTTTAACGTCCCACAGGGTTATGAACATTGAAGTGTTGTGAGACGGGGCCTACGGTTTATCGTCCTTATCCGAGAAGACTAGAAAGTCTAACCATTTGCATATGTCATTACAAAGGCAGCACTTTCTCCTCAGTTATTTAAAGACCCTGAGTGTTGGTCCGGCCGGGGTTTGAACCCACGACCTCCCACACGGTAGTCCGATGCTCAATCAACTGAGCTAACCGGTCGGCGGTTTTATCAGCTCAGTTGATAGGGTAATTTTTCACCATAAACGGATCCGAGTGCTGACGTTTCGAACTTAATTAACCCTTTGTAAGAGCAAAATTTGTTGTTGACAATTTGCACTACTTATTGTTACCGAAAGGTGACATCCGATGGTATAATATAATTTTTAAGCGTTCTCTGGTTATGCGAAACAATTACCCAGACAATACTCTATTTTACTGTGAACTTCAGTTTAGCATTTTATTCCTGCTAAGAATTTTTATTGTTTTTATTATAATTTTTTCCACACTTTTTGCTGTATATTTTTCATGTTCTCGCTTTTTATCCATCACTTGTCAAAGATTGCAGACTAGCAATCGAAAGCTCGTAAAATCGTTTGAAACTTTTCACCAGAGAACGCTTAAAAATTGTCTTGCCCCGGTTACTCGTCCATTTTTCCATTTTTAAACGTATCCGATGGGATGTTATGTATGATACATGTATCATATTTAAAGTTTCGATACCTTATAACTTGATAACGTTTGAAATATTTCGATCTATGCAAATTATGAGCTTTTCGACTTTTTTTTTTATTTAAGCCGTTTTGAAACACAAAGACCATAAAATTGCAGCCACTAAGAAAGCTCGAGATATTTTAAGAGTGTCTTGCTATGATAAATGACCTTTGGACATAAATGTGAAAGTGATAATTTTTTTTTTTTATGAGTATTTAGCAAAAAAACGGCAATGACTAAAATCACCCCGTAAAGATGATTTTTTATTTACTGATAACGCTCTTACAGATTTTTTTTAAAGTCGTTCACAAGTTGTCTAGGTTGAGTTGTTTAAATTCCGAAAGTTTCATTGTAAAATGTCGGACTAGATTTGGAAATAATCGACCCTATTTAAAAAAAAGTGTTTTCCATCGCCGTTGCTATGGTAACAACGGTTTCCTGGAAACCAAAAACCATATCACTTGATCATAGCTTAAAAAGGTGTTGTAGTTTGAGGGAAATGAAAGAAAGTCTTCTGTACGAAATATTAATTTCAAAAGATCGATCCACTCCAAGACCAGAAAGTTGTGAGCCTCGTTAAGGACGAAATGATGCTGTTCGTTTTGTAACTTTTTCAGTTGTCCTAGATAAACCCTTATAAAAACGTGTTCATGTCTATTTTTATTATTAAAATAAAATATGAAAAAGGAAACGAGGAAAGATTGCAAGTACCTTTGCAGTAGAAATGTAATCAGATTCGTTTGAGAAAACGGCGTCCGCGGGCCAGTAATTAGGGACATTTTTCCCTATCCTATCAAATAAAAAGCTCCCTCGAATGTTGAATGGGATAGTGGACATGAATATTACCAGTATTATATTCATTTGCTTCTTCAGAGGCTCTCAACAAAGGACGAAGACAAACCCATTATATCGAATTTAGGTTATTTCGCGAGAATCGAGTCGCAGCCTCATTAAATTCTTTCGAGGGAACATAGCACTCTTCGCCTGCTCTGATTTTCTTCCTAAACCAGAAGATTCGCTCTTCAGGATGAGCATTTGTTCCCACGTATAGCTTGCAATCAGCACTACGGAGTATAAACAAGACATCACGCTATTCTCGCGATAAACGTTTTATGTTCGTCCGCTGTTTTCAATACTTGCACAACTTAAAACACCTACGTACAAAAGACTACGTTATAGGAATTTCGCAACGGGTCAATTCAAAATTTTACGCTATAGTTTTCAGGCAAACTCCTATTTTACAAATAACTGGATTTTATAACGGACGCCATTTTAAAAGGCAGTTGTTATGCCCAGGCTGCGCACGTCTTTTTCCAACCGTCGCGCTGATCTAAGTCACGTGGTCTCGTTTAAACCAATCAGACATTTTTCTCCAGTGAAGCTCACAACAGTCGTGACTCAAGGGCGCATAACATGCATGTGGCACAAAGCTGCTGGCCGCGGACCGAAGACTCCGGGGGAACCCGTGGATTCCTGAGTGGCTCACTGATTAAGAACCCCGCTCAGTTCTCTTTACTCGTATAAAAACAAATTGCTTAAGATCTGAAACTATTCTGAAATCTTAAATCTCCAACAGAAGGACTGAGTCCACTGAGTCCACCACTGGAAGATGTAGCGATAGAAAATGATTGGCTATACGCTAAAACACTTGAGTAATCACTCTGACGTAATTAAGTTTAATTTACTAATTCGCGGAGCCTAATTCTTGTCGACGCGCATGGTTAGAAAGAAAAAACAACAGAACGAATTAGCATTTAATTCTATTATCGACATCAGAAAAACTATCATTCAACGAAATTGATTTTTCCGATAACGTTCTTATTTTCTAGAATTTACAGTTGGGATTTTTATGAACGGATTAAAGTCAAGATACAACGCACGATGAACTCAAAGCCAGAAGAAAGGCTTTAGTGCGCGATAATTTCGATTCCACTTTTTTTCGGAGGGCGGGCAAACTCGCCACAGGCCTCGAGTGTCCATCCCTAAACTGATTAGGACATTTTACATTGAATTTGGTTGAACGAAGTGAATGAACGCGAATGTGGCTCGACAATTAAAGATTTTACGCTCCCCCTTTTGAAACTGATTTGTTTCGTACAGAGCATTAGTAGTCTCCCCTTTTCGATTTACATGATGAGGGGTACAGTATCCTTTTCAAATTTCAATGGAATGTTTGTGAAACAGTCTCCCTTTTTCAATTTACAAGACATTAACAGCATCTACGCAGTCTCCCTTTATTTACAGGATCTAGGCAGTCTATCTTTTTTAATTAACAAGATATTTACAAGTTCTAACCAGTCTCTCGCTTTCGAGTTACGAGATATTTACATAATCTGAGCAGGTCTCCTTTTGCGATATTTATATAAGATACAGTCGAACCCGTACTAAGCCGTCACTGTTAGGGAGTAGGTTGCACAGAATACACATGTCAAACACAAGAAAAGTGCGTTTTATAAAGCACTTGATAACTTAGTACAGTTTATGCACCAAAGCGCTCACAATATCACTTCCTTTGTTAAGAAAGTTCAGCGATAAAATGGTATGACAAAGGAGAACTTGGTATAGAAACGGACTAGTAAAACATTAACGCCATAAATTTTTTTGCAGTCAGTGTTGCAGGTCATTAGAAATTCAATTGCCTGACGCGCAATTTTTTTTTTACCGTATTTGAGTGCTTTGAATTTACAAAGTGACCGTTTAGAACAGGTCGACAAAATAGAAAAAGCTCGTTGGGACTTAGTAAAGGGTGACCGCGACCGCTTATACTAGGCGAATCTTTGCTGACGTCATTGTTTACATTTTTACTCATTAGCATACGTACGACTTAACTCACAGAAGCCGTGGCCGTATATATGAACTAAATGCAAAAGTTGAAAGAGCTAATTATGTTGAGAAATTTGTGCAATTTTTAGCTCTTTGCAAGCAATATTGAAGGAAATATCAGCCATCAAAAACTGCAAAATTGCTGGGTGGCAAAAAAGTTAATGAGCCATACATTCTCTGTAAAATTTCGAGGTCTTAGAAGAGAATTTCTCCGAAACTATTCTATGTATTGAGCTCAAATTTTGAGAGAAAACTGAAACTGTTATGCCCTTTCAATATTCAACGTTTTTATTTTATTTTCGTCATCAGATAGCGATAAGCATATGTTAATGAGGCAAAAAGTGAAAACAAAGATTCGCCTATAGAGGTGACCGTTTAATGGAGGTCAGAATTACAGTAATTAAGGGTACTAATTTTCGGGACTTTCACAACTGACCACTTAATAGGGAGTGACCATTAAATACAGTTTCGACTGTTTTTACAGCATCTGAACAGTCTCCCTTTCTTAATTTACAAGACATTTGCAGGATCTGAGACGTCTCCCATTTTCACTATTTCGTAACGGAATTTCATAACGGAATTTATGCAGTATTTCCATGGTCCATTGACAAAAACTTTAAAAGTTATTTACACTTATGGATATTGTGAGTAAATGTCGCTGCAATTGTTTACACTTTTTTCCCTCTTCTTAAAAAAATGCCATCGTTGAAAGTTACTCTGTAAATTACCTTTTACAGGAGATTTACTAAACTGTAAAATTCATGTAAATTTCGTTTTACAAGCCCACAAGACGTAAATTGTAGTTTACAAAATATGTAAATTGATTTTTAACTTTTTTCATTGAGTTTTCCTCTGTTTAGTTTTGGTGGGTTGGAACATATTTTCTGAACACATGTAGTTTTGCGAAAACCTACTAATTTTTGGAAGACCCCATGCCAAGTTATAACAGTGTCAAAAGTGCTTGTAGTGGGCCTTGTACTTCTTTCAATTGTCAATAAGCGCCTTTTTGTTAATAAAATTAAGCGGTCTTAGAAAATTAGTCATATAGGGTTTATTTTTTTCTGTCATTTTTATTAAAAGAATGAACACTAGAACGGCCTGCGCACGAAACGGTCCGATGTGGTCACTAAAACTTTAAGAGATTTCATCTAAATGTTTATCTCTCGGTAAAAGGGTTAACATGAAACATTGTGTGCATTAATTAAGCAAAAGGCGCTTATTGACAAAAAGTTCGAAAGGCCGACTACTGGCACTTTACAAGCTTCAGAATTCCTTGTTTCACTTTTTCATTTCCCCGATAATATAATATTGGGTTAATACCGGAACCCAGGGTGACCAAAGTAAATAGAATGGGATTCATAAGGTGAGTAAGAGGCTTCTTTGTAATAATAGTAGCTACTAAGGCAGCAGCAGTAGGGATGAAAGTCAAGATTAGCAGACCCACCACGTATGTTAATGCTTTGGTTAGGCTGCGTTCAATAGC
Organism: Pavona decussata; assembly: GCF_977016875.1. NCBI lineage: Eukaryota > Metazoa > Cnidaria > Anthozoa > Scleractinia > Agariciidae > Pavona > Pavona decussata. The sequence continues at coordinate 563,815 of NW_028145610.1, forward strand.
GGCATTGGCAGTGCGGACAGGGTTGGCTTGGCCTCCTTCCTCCATCATCTCAGCAACATTGTTGTTATGGCGACGAAGTTCACGAATGGTCATAATCTGGAGAATGGCGATCAAAGGTACCGATACTGCGAGGATGGCTGCACCAGACCAGTAAACGAGTGGTTTTAATGGAACTGGGAGCTTTGGGTACAGAAGGTCGACTTGTGCTAGAATGCCAATTGTGATGGCTATCACCCAGACAACACAACAAGCGGCAATGGCGCGGCAGCGGGTCATCATAAACTTGTATTGGGAAAAGTGCTTGACAGCAAGGTAGCGGTCGATGCTGATTACGGCAAGGTTGAGGATTGAGCCGAGATTAGTTGTTGCAATGAAGAGTATAAAAGGCAGCTCCGTTGTTTTCGTGTCAATTCCACAAGGACTCTGCTTTTCAATCGTATTTTTCATTCTAAATCCAGCATCGATTGGTGCAACAGTCGCGCCCCAAAGAAGGTCAGTCAAGGTCAAGCTGCATAAAAACAACAAGCCAGGGCGAAGGGTCTTTATTCCACTCCTGAATAACCCAATGATGACAGCTGCATTGGCCACAAAGCACCAAACGCTCAACAGCATTGACAATGGAAAAAGGTAGTTGGTGTAGTAAAAGTAACTCTTTTGGAAGGACACTGATATTCCTGAAACCAAACACGCTACATCGCCTTTGTATTCCATCGCGTACTCAGCAGTAACTCAGAACCTGTGCTTTTGGTGTATCGCCTGGAAGAAATATACAAATTTTTGTTGTTCTTTTCTCCTTTTTTCCCTTTCGTTGTGTGAATAAGACTTTTTTTTTTAATATATATGCCTGGGCTCTCATGGAGCTTCTGAGACTACCTTAATTTAGGACGGTACCTACTAATACTGAAGTATTTTTGCGCGGATTATTACCGTGCGGAAAAAGTAGATCTTAGCAAGGGCTATTGAAATCTAAAAAGAAAATTGGAGGGACCAAGCAATTTTAGAGATAAATACGAACCAATTATTCTAAATAGAAGTAAAATACAAAGCAATGTATCCCTTTTTTTTAATTGAAGCTTTAATAACTCTGTAAAATGCATGGTTCCCCACAATTTTCTTTTTGGATACCGAAAGCACTTGCTAAGTTCTATTTTTCTATGCATAGTTTTAAAACGCGCAAAAATATCCCTGTATTAGTAGGCACAACCCATAGGAAAACCGAGTATCTCGAGATGCGACAAACGTATGCGCAGTAACAAAAGTAGGCACCGTCTTTTCGCGTTATGGGAAATCTAAAAGATCCAAGATGGCGGATTCAAGTTGATCAATTAAAGCAAATGACACCTTCGGACAAAAACCCACGGTCTGGCCAGTAGCTTACGCATGCTCATGGCCATATCATCCGGGCAGTGGCAGCCATGGACAGCTGTTTCGGCCTTGTTAGTTGTTCTCAGAATGGATTCTATTTCTATTCGTATTTTTGAAAATCTTGGCCAATGGACGACTCACAGGACTCTTGACAAGTTTCCATTCAAAACTCAAAATTAACACTCATCGTCAAAACAATGCTTATCAGTAGAGACCAGTCTGGGTCAGTTAGCCACAAATGTCCTCAACTGACACAGATAACCGAAAATCGGATAGTGATTTTATTTGGTTGATTCAAAAAGCTTTGCATTCGTTATTCCAAATCACTCTCTTTTTCTAAGGGAAACGTAATCTTGCTACAGAGCAAGAAAATGAACGCAAAAATAACAGTAAAATAAGGTCACAAGTTATTGGTTTTCAAACTTTGTAGAAAACAATAGAACAAACGACGGAAAATACCCCTAACCCTAAAAACAACAGAAGCTGCTTCAAAATTACATGCTTACGGAATGTTTGAAATCTCACTGGTAATGTTCAAAACTGACATGAATTTCAAAATTTTAAACCTACGTTCAAATTTCAAAAATTACTTGTCACGTCTGGTCTAGATTGACTGCAACTGCAGAATTTCAGCATTCTCCTTCCACGAGTTCAGTAGGTAAAGCAAATTTGTTCTCGTGGACAGTGATTTGTAAAGGAACGGCGTCCAGGAATTGGGGAATAGATGGAAGCTTTTGCACCAGTGGAAAAAAACAGTTTGGCCCAAACTGTTTATTCCAAAGGAAAATAGCTTCCATTTATTCCTCAATTCCCCGACACCATTCCTTTCCAAAGGAAAAAGGCTCTTAGTTTCGACATTTTTCATTCTTTCACGCGTCGTTCTAAGTTGCGGAACAATTTGCAGGAGAAACACTAGATAAGAAATAAAGAAAAACATCGTTTGGCACATGAATTTCGCAATCATTTCGTAAATGAAAGAAAAAGCACGTTCTGCTCACTAAGACGGTGCTAGAATTCAAGCAACTTCAGTGCAGTGGAAGGTGACGTGTAACCCTTTTTAACCTTGATCTTATTTAGCCCTACATAAAATCCAAGAGCTAAACTTATGAAAAGAAAGACAAAATCAGTAGCAGAGGAAGGTACATTTAAATGCTCTCGTTAATTGTGGGGAACTTTTGCTGGAGTGAACCTTTAGGTCAAAAAAAATATTTCGACTTACGTTCAGGTTGATTGCAGTCACCGGCAAAGTACAGTGTCTTCCTTTCAACGCGTTTCAGCGGAAAATACGGAGGGATGAAGGCGAAATGATAAACACTGTTTTTGATCTTAAGTCCTTAGCTACGAGAAGACAAAGCTGCCGTCCTAATTTCCGACGGTATTATAAGCAAGTCTTTGTAGTGCGTATTTTCATCCTACTTTAAAATAAAATTTTAGCACTTCATAGAGCACGAGAAACAAAATGAAAACAATAAATTTCATGAGGAAAATAAAGTTTTTTAAATGTATATTTGAACTCCATCCTGCCGAGCAAGCTACTCTGACTTTCTGCCATCATCATCAAAGTCCCGCAACTTGCAACTTGTCGGCCACACCTGATTACCATTTTGTGTGCACTAGTGCATGTTCTGAAAAAGGATTCCATCTTTTTTATCGATATTCAAAGCTTGTGGAACATACTTGACATGTTTCATTCTAAATTAACACCCATTGTCAAAAAATGCTCAGATCAGTCTTTTCAATTAGCTGAAAATGTCCTCCATTGACACCAATAACCGAAAATCGGCAGGGAATTTTATTTGGTTGATTCAAAAAGCTTTGCACGAGTTATACCAAATCACTCTCTTTATCGAAGGGAAATGTTACCTTATTACAGAGCAAGACCATGAACGCAGTAAATGTAGCTAGAGGTTCCGTATGATTTACGCTTCTTTAGTGGCAGTTGATCGCTAAAGACACAGCTGCAGGCAAGAAAAATTTTCTCTTGAAGACAAAACTGTCAACACCTGGTTAACGGAACTGAATTTCTATGAATACCCAATGAAATCGCGTTAAAAATTCTTCGTGTAACTTGACTTTGATAATTTGTTTAGAATGAAGCTGGCAGCAAGGCGAAACAAGCTCGAAAATAATTTTGATTCATGCGAACATTTTCTTCAGTATATATTAATTAAAAAAGGTTTTTCCGCTTCGATTCCCTGCCTTGGTTAAATAAGATGTGTTTAATTTACCCTACGTGTGTTGTTTTTTTTTTTTATATATGTCACTTCTTCAACCGACTGTTAACTAGTCTTCTCCGATACTGAAAAATGTGAAATTCACACCAGTTAATCAGTTCAGATTGAATGTTTGTGATGATTTAGATTTCGATTAAATCATATTGCCATGACGACGATAAACAAAGAACCTCTGGAAATCAATAAATTATAAATTTTGCGCGATCCAGATTTGGATTAGAAAAGCCACCAATAAATTCTCAAACTATGGTATGGGCATCCATTATGAATATCGAGTGTGCGAATTCAGTTGAATTCAGTCACTTTTCTGTAAATACTTCGGCAACGTTTTCATAACTTGGCTTGGCCTTTGTTGATCAAATCAAATCAAATCATTTTATTTCGCACTGTTTGGTTAGAAACGCAAGAGAGAAGAAAAGACACAGTAAACATAAATAGAGGTTATATAGAAACTAATGAATACATACATTGAAATCAGCTGTGTACAGCGGGCAAAGTAGCAGAGCTTTCGAGTTGGCTTCTGCTTATTTGAACATAAAGCTGCCGTTGCACGTTGAAACTTTTAGCTGAAACTTGGGTGCAATAAAAATAAAATAGTAACTACCTAGTGATAAAAAGTAGAGGAAAAATACAACAAAATATAAAATATAACTTAAATTAAATTATTATACACTATACTATCCAGGTAATTCATTCGTTTCTAGGCAATGGGTAGAAACCGAAGTCGCTGAGACAACAGAATAAGAAAGAGTTTATAACTGACACCGAAGAAGATGAGTTTTGTATTGTTTTTAAAACTGCTAGTAGGGAAATATTTCAAAGTTGTTGGTATGGTTTCCCATAATTTTGAAGCTTTATCTGTCAAAGTCAATTTGCCTATGTTGGTCCTTATTTGACATTTGACATTTGACATTTATTTGCCTTTTTTCCCTATATATTGACAATTTATCCCTACTTTAATGTATGGCGAGGTGACCTCTAGAAACCTCCACGCTTATCGTTGAGGCCACCTCGTACGAAACAATATGCTTACATAGATAGTGCTACAAGTGTGCGGCTTTGCCAATTCAGTAATTATTTTGCTAAAAACTCTAGCAGTTTTTTCTTAAAACTGGGAAAACTTGACAGAGAAGTGATTGTAACAGGAAGGGAATTCCAGATCTTTGGCACAACTGAGTATAGATAACCGAAAATCAGACAGTGATTTTATTTGGTTGATTCAAAAAGCTTTGCATTCGTTATTCTATATGACCCTCTTTTTCGAAGGGAAACGTAATCTTGCTACAGAGCAAGATAGGTGGACGCAAAAATAAAAGTGAAATAAGGTCACAATTGATTGGTTTTCAAACTTTGTAGAAAACAATAGAATAAACAACGGAAAATACCACCAACCTAAAAAACAACAGAAGCTGCTTCACAATTACAAGCTACACTACTGAGAAAATGTAGCTAAAGGTTCCGTATGGTTTGCGCTTCCTTAGTGCTAGTTGATAGTTAATGACACAGCTGCAGGCCTCAGAAATTTTCTCTTGCTGAAGACGAAAACTGTCAACACCTTGTTAACGGAACTGAGTTTCCATGAATATGACTCGACTTTGATAATTTGTTTAGAATAAAGTCAGCACAGGGGAACAAGCTCCATAGACAATAACTCACTTTTTCCACCAATTATTAAGTAGTCTTTACTAACAGATGCGACATTCACTCCAACTATTCGCTTTGAATTGAAATTTTTTAATGATCGATATTTTGGTAAAATCTATATTGCCATGGCGACGACAAACAAAGAACCTCCGGAAATCAGTAAATTTTGGGCGAGTCAGATTTCAATTAGAAAAGCCACCACCCCATTATTAAACGATGGTCTTTGACAAATAAAATGGGTTGAGTTCGCATGAATCATGATATTTTAACTTGTGCAAATACTTTGACAATGTTTCCAAAAACTTAGGATTCATCTTTACTGATTCGTTTTCGTGGCTAGATATAAAAATATACGAACACTAAAATTCAGTCCATACTACGTCATACAAGACCAATTTCTACGGAAACTCTGAAATCTCGCTGGTAATGTTCAAAACTGGCATGAATTTCCTGAAAATTTCAAACCCCGGTTCCAATTTCAAAAATTACTTGTCACGGCTGGTGTAGATTGACTGCAACGGCTGAATTTCAGCATTCTCCCTGCACGAGGTCAGTAGGTAAAGCAAATTTGTTCTCGTGGACAGGTATTTGTAAAGGAACGGTGTCGAGGAATTGGGAATACATGGAAGCTTTTGCACTAGTTTGGTACCCAAAGGAAAAGCGCCCTTAGTTTCGTAATTTTTCATTCTCTGCAGGTCGTTCTAAAGTTTCGGAACAATTTGCAGGAGAAACACTAGACAAGAAACAAAAAAACATCGTTGGGCACATGAATTTAGCAATCCTTTCGAAAATAAAAGAAAAAACACGTTCTGTTACTAAGACGGTGCTAAATCAGTGGAGTGGAAAGTGTAACCCTTTTCAACCTTGATCGTTATGTCAGAAGAGCACATCTATTTAGCCCTACATAAAGTCCAAAAGCTAAAATTATGAAAAGAAAGACAAAATCAGTCACGGAGGAAGGTACATTTAAATGCTCTCGTTAATTTTGGGGAACTTTTGCTGGAGTGAATTTTTTGGTTAAAAAAAATATTTCGACTTACGTTCAGGTTCATTGCAGTCACCGGCAAAGTAGAGTGTCTTCCTTTCAACGCGTTTCAGCGCATAATACGGAGGGATGGAGGCGAAATGATAATCACTGTTTTTGGTCCTTAGTCCTTAGCTTCCCTTTCGTTGTGTGAATAAGACTTTTTTTTTATATATTTATTTTCGTTAAACCTTATTATGCCTGGGCTCTCATGGAGCTTCTGAGACTACCTTAATTTAGGACGGTACCTACTAATACTGAAGAATTTTTGCGCGGATTATTACCGTGCGGAAAAAGTAGATCTTAGCAAGGGCTATTGAAATCTAAAAAGAAAATTGGAGGGACCAAGCAATTTTAGAGATAAATACGAACCAATTATTCTAAATAGAAGTAAAATACAAAGCAATGTATCCCTTTTTTTTAATTGAAGCTTTAATAACTCTGTAAAATGCATGGTTCCCCACAATTTTCTTTTTGGATACCGAAAGCACTTGCTAAGTTCTATTTTTCTATGCATAGTTTTAAAACGCGCAAAAATATCCCTGTATTAGTAGGCACAACCCATAGGAAAACCGAGTATCTCGAGATGCGACAAACGTATGCGCAGTAACAAAAGTAGGCACCGTCCTTAAGAAACATTTTGTTCATAACAATGAAACCTGGTTGATAAATAGCAAATTAAAAAACTGTTTCCTTTAGCGTCCGTAAAATTGGACGAGAACGTCATATGACATGGAAATTACGTCACTGGCCGTTTGCAGTCGTATTATTATTCTCACAGAAACTTTTATGTTTTCAGTGTGTTCCTCTAGGTTTTGATTACTTTTCGCGTTATGGGAAATCTAAAAGATCCAAGATGGCGGATTCAAGTTGATCAATTAAAGCAAATGACACCTTCGGACAAAAACCCACGGTCTGGCCAGTAGCTTACGCATGCTCATGGCCATATCATCCGGGCAGTGGCAGCCATGGACAGCTGTTTCGGCCTTGTTAGTTGTTCTCAGAATGGATTCTATTTCTATTCGTATTTTTGAAAATCTTGGCCAATGGACGACTCACAGGACTCTTGACAAGTTTCCATTCAAAACTCAAAATTAACACTCATCGTCAAAACAATGCTTATCAGTAGAGACCAGTCTGGGTCAGTTAGCCACAAATGTCCTCAACTGACACAGATAACCGAAAATCGGATAGTGATTTTATTTGGTTGATTCAAAAAGCTTTGCATTCGTTATTCCAAATCACTCTCTTTTTCTAAGGGAAACGTAATCTTGCTACAGAGCAAGAAAATGAACGCAAAAATAACAGTAAAATAAGGTCACAAGTTATTGGTTTTCAAACTTTGTAGAAAACAATAGAACAAACGACGGAAAATACCCCTAACCCTAAAAACAACAGAAGCTGCTTCAAAATTACATGCTTACGGAATGTTTGAAATCTCACTGGTAATGTTCAAAACTGACATGAATTTCAAAATTTTAAACCTACGTTCAAATTTCAAAAATTACTTGTCACGCCTGGTCTAGATTGACTGCAACTGCAGAATTTCAGCATTCTCCTTCCACGAGTTCAGTAGGTAAAGCAAATTTGTTCTCGTGGACAGTGATTTGTAAAGGAACGGCGTCCAGGAATTGGGGAATAGATGGAAGCTTTTGCACCAGTGGAAAAAAACAGTTTGGCCCAAACTGTTTATTCCAAAGGAAAATAGCTTCCATTTATTCCTCAATTCCCCGACACCATTCCTTTCCAAAGGAAAAAGGCTCTTAGTTTCGACATTTTTCATTCTTTCACGCGTCGTTCTAAGTTGCGGAACAATTTGCAGGAGAAACACTAGATAAGAAATAAAGAAAAACATCGTTTGGCACATGAATTTCGCAATCATTTCGTAAATGAAAGAAAAAGCACGTTCTGCTCACTAAGACGGTGCTAGAATTCAAGCAACTTCAGTGCAGTGGAAGGTGACGTGTAACCCTTTTTAACCTTGATCTTATTTAGCCCTACATAAAATCCAAGAGCTAAACTTATGAAAAGAAAGACAAAATCAGTAGCAGAGGAAGGTACATTTAAATGCTCTCGTTAATTGTGGGGAACTTTTGCTGGAGTGAACCTTTAGGTCAAAAAAAATATTTCGACTTACGTTCAGGTTGATTGCAGTCACCGGCAAAGTACAGTGTCTTCCTTTCAACGCGTTTCAGCGGAAAATACGGAGGGATGAAGGCGAAATGATAAACACTGTTTTTGATCTTAAGTCCTTAGCTACGAGAAGACAAAGCTGCCGTCCTAATTTCCGACGGTATTATAAGCAAGTCTTTGTAGTGCGTATTTTCATCCTACTTTAAAATAAAATTTTAGCACTTCATAGAGCACGAGAAACAAAATGAAAACAATAAATTTCATGAGGAAAATAAAGTTTTTTAAATGTATATTTGAACTCCATCCTGCCGAGCAAGCTACTCTGACTTTCTGCCATCATCATCAAAGTCCCGCAACTTGCAACTTGTCGGCCACACCTGATTACCATTTTGTGTGCACTAGTGCATGTTCTGAAAAAGGATTCCATCTTTTTTATCGATATTCAAAGCTTGTGGAACATACTTGACATGTTTCATTCTAAATTAACACCCATTGTCAAAAAATGCTCAGATCAGTCTTTTCAATTAGCTGAAAATGTCCTCCATTGACACCAATAACCGAAAATCGGCAGGGAATTTTATTTGGTTGATTCAAAAAGCTTTGCACGAGTTATACCAAATCACTCTCTTTATCGAAGGGAAATGTTACCTTATTACAGAGCAAGACCATGAACGCAGTAAATGTAGCTAGAGGTTCCGTATGATTTACGCTTCTTTAGTGGCAGTTGATCGCTAAAGACACAGCTGCAGGCAAGAAAAATTTTCTCTTGAAGACAAAACTGTCAACACCTGGTTAACGGAACTGAATTTCTATGAATACCCAATGAAATCGCGTTAAAAATTCTTCGTGTAACTTGACTTTGATAATTTGTTTAGAATGAAGCTGGCAGCAAAGCGAAACAAGCTCGAAAATAATTTTGATTCATGCGAACATTTTCTTCAGTATATATTAACTAAAAACGTTTTTCCGCATCGATTCCCCGCTTTGGTTAAATTAGATGTGTTTAATTTACCCTACGTGTGTTGTTTTTTTTAATATGTCACTTCTTCAACCGACTGTCAACTAGTCTTCTCCGATACTGAAAAATGTGAAATTCACACCAGTTAATCAGTTCAGATTGAATGTTTGTGATGATTTAGATTTTGATTAAATCATATTGCCACGACGACGATAAACAAAGAACCTCTGGAAATCAATAAATTGTAAATTTTGCGCGATCCAGATTTGGATTAGAAAAGCCACCAATAAATTCTCAAACTATGGTATGGGCATCCATTATGAATATCGAGTGTGCGAATTCAGTTGAATTCAGTCACTTTCCTTTAAATACTTCAGCAACGTTTTCATAACTTGCCTTGGCCTTTGTTGATCAAATCAAATCAAATCAAATCATTTTATTTCACACTGTTTGGTTAGAAACGCAAGAGAGAAGAAAAGACACAGTAAACATAAATAGAGGTTATATAGAAACTAATGAATACATACATTGAAATCAGCTGTGTACAGCGGGCAATGTAGCAGAGCTTTCGAGTTGGCTTCTGCTTAATTGAACATAAAAGCTGCCGTTGCACGTTGAAACTTTTAGCTGAAACTTGGGTGCAATAAAAATAAAATAGTAACTACCTAGTGACAAAAAGTAGAGGAAAAATACAACAAAATATAAAATACAACTTAAATTAAATTATTATACACTATACTATCCAGGTAATTCATTCGTTTCTAGGCAATGGGTAGAAACCGAAGCTGCTGAGACAACAGAATAAGAAAGAGTTTATAACTGACACCGAAGAAGATGAGTTTTGTATTGTTTTTAAAACTGCTAGTAGAGAAATATTTCACAGTTGTTGGTATGATTCCCCATAATTTTGAAGCTTTATCTGTCAAAGTCAATTTGCCTATGTTGGTCCTTATTTGACATTTGACATTTGACATTTATTTGCCTTTTTTCCCTATATATTGACAATTTATCCCTACTTTAATGTATGACGAGGTGACCTCTAGAAACCACCAGGCTTATCGTTGAGGCCACCTCGTACGAAACAATATGCTTACATAGATAGTGCTACAAGTGTGCGGCTTTGCCAATTCAGTAATTATTTTGCTAAAAACTCTAGCAGTTTTTTCTTAAAACTGGGAAAACTTGACAGAGAAGTGATTGTAACAGGAAGGGAATTCCAGATCTTTGGCACAACTGAGTATAGATAACCGAAAATCAGACAGTGATTTTATTTGGTTGATTCAAAAAGCTTTGCATTCGTTATTCTATATGACCCTCTTTTTCGAAGGGAAACGTAATCTTGCTACAGAGCAAGATAGGTGGACGCAAAAATAAAAGTGAAATAAGGTCACAATTGATTGGTTTTCAAACTTTGTAGAAAACAATAGAATAAACAACGGAAAATACCACCAACCCTAAAAAAAACAGAAGCTGCTTCACAATTACAAGCTACACTACTGAGAAAATGTAGCTAAAGGTTCCGTATGGTTTGCGCTTCCTTAGTGCTAGTTGATAGCTAAAGACACAGCTGCAGGCCTCAGAAATTTTCTCTTGCTAAAGACGAAAACTGTCAACACCTTGTTAACGGAACCGAGTTTCCATGAATATGACTCGACTTTGATAATTTGTTTAGAATAAAGTCAGCACAGGGGAACAAGCTCCATAAACAATAACTCACTTTTTCCACTAATTATTAAGTAGTCTTTACTAACAGATGCGAAATTCACACCAATTATTCGCTTTGAATTGAAATTTTTTAATGATCGATATTTTGGTAAAATCTATATTGCCATGGCGACAATAAACAAAGAACCTCCGGAAATCAGTAAATTGCAAATTTTGGGCAAGTCAGATTTGAATTAGAAAAACCACCACAAAATTATTAAACGATGGTCTTTGACGAAAAAAATGGGTTGAGTTTGCATGAATCATGATATTTTAACTGGTGCAAATAATTTGAAAATGTTTCCAAAAACTTAGGATTAATTTTTACTGATTCGTTTTCGTGGCTAGATATAAAAATATATGAACACTAAAATTCAGTCTATACTACGTCATACAAGACCAATTTCTACGGAAACTCTGAAATCTCGCTGGTAGTGTTCAAAACTGACATGAATTTCCTGAAAATTTCAAACCTCCGTTCAAATTTTAAAAATTACTTTTTACGGGTGGTGTAGATTGACTGCAACGGCTGAATTTCAGCATTCTCCCTGCACGAGTTCAGTAGGTAAAGCAAATTTGTTCTCGTGGACAGGTATTTGTAAAGGAACGGTGTCGAGGAATAGAGGAATAGATAGAAGCTTTTGCGCCAGTTTGGTACCCAAAGGAAAAGCGCCCTTAGTTTTGTGATTTTTCATTCTTTTACAGGTCGTTCTAATTTGCGGAACAATTTGCAGGAGAAACACTAGACAAGAAATAAGAAAAAGCATCCTTGAGCACATTAATTTTGCAATCCTTTCGAAAATATAAGAAAAACCACGTTCTGTTACTAAGACGGTGCTAGAATTCAAGCAACTTTAGTGGAGTGGAAGGTGTAACCCTTTTTAACCTCGATCATTATGTCAGAAGAGCGTATTTATTTAGCCCTTCATAAAATACAAGAGCTAAAATTATGAAAAGAAAGAGAAAATCGGTCACAGCGGAAGGTACATTTAAATGCTCTCGTTAATTGTGGGGAACTTTTGCTGGAGTGAATTTTTAGGTTAAAAAAATATTTCGACTTACGTTCAGGTTGATTGCAGTCACCGGCAAAGTACAGTGTCTTCCTTTCAAAGCGTTTCAGCGGATAATACGGAGGGATGAAGGCGAAATGATAATCACTGTTTTTAGTTTAACGAGAAGACAAAGCTGCCGTCCTAATTTCCGTCGGTATTATAAGCAAGTCTTTGTAGTGCATATTTTCATCCTGCTTTAAAATAAAAGAGGATGAATATTTACTGGTAAATTTTAGCACTTCACAGAGCACGAGAAACGAAATGAAAACAATAAATTTTATAAGGAAAAATATAGTTTTTGAAATAATATTTGAACTCCATCCTGCCCAGCAAGCTACTCTCACTTTCAGCCATCACCGTCAAAGTCCCGACAACTTGCAACTGTCGGCCAAACCTAATTACCATTTTATGTGCAAAATGTTCTCAAAATGGATTTCATTTTTATCGATATTCAAAGCTTAGCATATGGAACATACTTAACATGTTTCATTCTAAATTAACAACCATTGTCAAAAAATGCTGATGAGTAGCTCAGATCTGTCTTAATTAATTAGCTGAAATTGTCCTTCATTCCTTCATTGATATCAATGGCCGAGTATCGGACAGTGATTTTATTTGGTTGATTCAAAAAGCTTTGCACGAGTTATTCCAAATCACTCTGACTCTTTTTCGAAGTTAAATGTTTCCTTGCTACAGAGCAAGACGATGAACACAGTAAACGTAGCTAAAGGTTCCGTGTGTTTTACGCTTCCTTAGTGGCAGTTGATCGCCAAAGACAGAGCTGTAGGCAAGAAAAATTTTCTCTTGAAGGACAAAACTGTCAACACCTGGTTAACGGAACTGAATTTCTATGAATACCCAATGAAATCGCGTTAAAAATTCTTCGTTTAACTTGACAGCTGGCAGCAAGGCGAAACAAGCTCGATAATAATTTTGATTTTTGCGAACAATTTCTTCAGTATAATATGTTAATTACTAAAGTTTTTGCACATCGATCCCTCGTTTTGGTTAAATTACATGTGTTTAATTTATCCTACGTGTTTAAAGTAATTCCAATATAATCAAGTATAGTGATGGTAATGTGCTGCTTTTTGAACTCGTGCATGCGCCTAAACGCAATGAACGACTTATAGCGACGGTGGGGTTTTCACTTGGTTGGTTGGTTCGGTTGTTAACTTTCAGGCATGCGCAGTGAATGAGTCATAGTAATGTAGCGGAATTTCACTCTGGCGCTTGTCGAAATTAGCAAATTTGCGTTCTCTAAAAGGAAACACACCTCTTGGAAACGGTGAATCGAAAGAGGAACTTTTAAGGGATGCTCGATAGTTTGAACAGCAGAAATCAAGCATAAACTGCAAAGAAATTTTTGTTCGATTTTTGGTTTTAGTTTTTGAAAGAACTGCAGTGTTTTAAATTCAATTAATGGAAAAAACACGAGAATTTTTTTCACGGCGCATCAGAATAATCTTACTGAATCTGTAGAGAATAATTTCACGATCATTTAGTGCAAGAATGGAGATTTTTAGTTAAATCTAAGCAAAGTTATAAGATTTTTTCAGTTTTTCAGAAAGTCCGGGGTCGTAAATTCAATTAGTGAAAAAAAAAAAACACGAGAAAATTTTTTCTATACGCATCAGAATAATCTCATTCAGTCTGTAGAGCATAATTTGAAATCATTTTAGTGCGAGAATGGAGATTTTTCGTTAAATCTGAGGCAATTTTCAAACTTATTTTCAATTTTAACCCTTCGTAAGAGCGACATTTGTTGTTGAGAATTTGCGCTACTTATTGATATTGAAAGGTGACATTCGATGGTATAATAAAATTTTTTACGCGTTCTCTGGTTATGCGAAACAATTACCCAGACAATACTGTATTTAATTATGAACTTGAGTTTAGAATTTATTCCTACTAAGAATTTTTATTCTTTTTCACACTTTTTGCTGTGTATATATTTCATGTTCGCCGTTTTTATTCATTACTTGTCAAAGATTGCAGACTAGCAATCGAAAGCTCGTTAAATCGTTTTAAACTTTTAACCAGAGAACGCTTAAAAATTGTCTTACCCCGGTTACTCGTCCATTTTTTCAACGTATTCGGTGGTATGTTATGTATGATACATCTATCATATTTAAAGTTTCGATACCTTATAACTTGATAACGTTTGAAATATTTCGATTTATGCAAATTATGAGCTTTTCGACTTAATTTTTATTTTAGCCGTTTTAAAACACAAAGACCTTAAAATTGCAGCCATCAAGAAAGCTCGATTACTTGAAGAATGTCTTGCTATGATAAATGACCTTTGGACAAAAATGAGAAAGTGATAAGTTTTATTGATTTATTAATTTTTGGGGGGGAATTTAACAAAAACGGGCAATGACTAAAATCACCACGTAAATATGATTTTTTATTTACTGATAACGCTCTTACAGATTCTTTTTTCTAATGTCGTTCACAAGTTGTCTAGGTTGAGTAGTTTAAATCCCGAACGTTTCATTGTAAAATGCCTGACTAGATTTGGAGATAATCGACCTTATTTAAAAGGAAGTGTTTTCCATCACCGTTGCTATGGTAGCAGCGGTTTCTTGGAAACCAAAAACCATACCATTTAATCATAGCTTAAAAAGGTGTTGTAGTTTGAGGGAAATAAAAGAAGGTCTTCTGTACGAAATATTAATTTCAAAAGATCCACTTCAAGACCAGAAAGTTGTGAGCCTTGTTAAGGACGAAATGATGCTTTTGTTTTGTAACTTTTTCAGTTGTCCTAGATACACTTTATAAAGACGTGCTCATGTCTATTTTTATTATTTAAATAAAATATGAAAAAGGAAACGACGAAAGATTGCAAGTACCTTTGCAGTAGGAATGTAATCAGATTCGTTTGAGAAAACGGCGTCCGCAGGCCAGTAATTAAAGACACTCTTCCCTATCTTATCAAATAAAAAGCTCACTCGAATGTTGGATGGGATAATGGACATGAATATTACGAGTATTATATTCATTTGCTTCTTGAGAGGCTCTCAACAAAGGACGAAGACAAACCCATTAGATCGAATTTAGGTTTTCTTCCCGAGAATCGAGTGGTAGCCTCATTTAATTCTTTCCAGGGAACATAGCACTCTTCGCCTGGCCCCAGTTGTTCAAAGGCCGGATAACTTTATCCGCTGGATAAGGCACTATACAGGGTCTAAAATATACTTCAGGTTAAACGTTGTCCAAGGTTTTCGTACACTCCCAAACTTAACTCTGGTTAGAGTGTGCATATTCGCTTCTACAATAGAAAATACTGAAATCTTTTTCACAGATTGAAACTGTTGGATAGTGACTTATCCACAGGATAAAGTTATCCGGCCTTTGAACAACTGGCCCCTAGTCCGGTTTTCTTTCTAAACCAGCAGATTCGCTCTTTCAGGATGAGCATTTGTTCCCACGTATAGCTTGCAATCAGCACTACGGAGTATAAACAAGACATCTCGCCGTTCTCGCGATAAACGTTTTATGTTCGTCCGCTCTTTTCAATGCTTGCACAACTTCAACCGCCTCCGTACAAACTTCGCAACAGGTACAACTTAAAATTTTACGCTATTATTTACAGGCAAACTCTTATTTTACAAATAACCGGATTTTATAACAGCGTCTTTTTTTCTCATGGTCGGGCTGATCTAAGTCACGTGGTCTCGTTTCAACCAATCAGACATTTTTTGCCAGTGAAGCTCACAACGGTCGTGACTCAAGGGCGCATAACAGTGGCACAAAGCTGCTGGCCGCGGACTGAAGACTCCGGGGAAACCCGTGGATTCCTGAGTGGCTCACTGATTATAAACGCCGCTCAGTTCTCTTTATTCTCATAAAAGCAAGTTGTTTAAGATGTGAAACTATTCTGAAATCTAAAATATCCAACAGTAGGACTGAGTCCACCACTGGAAGATGTAGCGATAGAAAATGATTCGCTATACGCTGAAACACTTGCATAATTTACAGCTGATAGTTAACTAATTCACAAATGCATTAGCATTCAATTCTATCCGTGCTCATCGACGTCAGTAAAAACGTTCTGACTTTCTAGAATTTTACAGTTGGGATTTAATGACGGATTAAAGTCAAGATAGAATGCACGATGAACTCAAAGCTAGAAGAAAGACTTTAGTGCGCGATAACTTTGATTCCACTATTTTTCCGAGGGCAAGAAACCTCGCCACAGGTCTCGAATGTCCTTCCCTAAACTGATTAGGATTTTTACATTGAATTTGGTTGAACGGGGTGGATGAACGCGAATGCGGCTCGACAATAAGACTTTACGCTCCTCCTTTACTGATTAGTTTTGCACAGAACATTAGTAGTCTCCCCTTTTCGATTTACATGATATTGACGCGATCAGGGTTCAGTCTCCTTTTCCATTTCCAATGGAATCTGTACAGTCTCCCTTTTTCAAATTACTAACCTCTTACTAACCGAGCGCGAGGGCCGTACTGGGGAATATTGGCCTGCGCTCGGTCCGTACAAAAACGACCGAGGGCCAATATTCCCCAGTACGGCTCGAGCAAGCTAGGTTAGTAAGTAGCTTATTATATGGCACTCGGAGCAAACTTGTTTATTTATAAAAACGCACTTCCGGTCACTTGAATTCAAAGGGTTTTCGTCGCGACGTGTTTTTGATCACGCGAGCAACCCAGAAAGAACAAGCTACGGTACCACGAGTTTGAAAACAAATTTACATGTTGATTATAGAAAAGACTTCAACAACGATTTGTAGCGGAATTTGACGAAAATCTTAACAGCTGCGGTTTGTTTTTGAAACTCACAAAAAGGTTTCGTCGATCCCAGAAAATTTACTAACGCATCACAAAGTACGGATCAAGAAAAGGTTGCTATGAAAATCACATTTAACTTTAAAAGAAGCGGCATTAAGTCAATCGTCCTCATCGCTCTCATCTCTGGCTCGGAAACCCAAGTGTAGGGATAAAAACCGCCACACAGTTCTTTGAAGTGCAACTGGATTGGAGTCGCCGAATTTCCTGCCTCAAAAAGAGCATCTTTTTCGTTTTCGTCAATCGCCGGAGCGGCTTGCAGCTTGTTTCTTCTGTCGTGCTCGTGAACTAGTGACTTGTGCCTCGCAGCTAGAACTCTTCTCGATTTTTTCAAACTCATTGTCCTTGAGTATGTTGAATGGATATTTCTTCTCAGATACGTATCGCTATATATTGCGCTGAAAACTGGAAAATGTTGCTGGCTCATATTCACAATTGTTCCTGTGTACTTTCATAAAAAAATTGTTAAAAGGTGGTCAAGCTCGGACGCAGGTAGGCTTTCAATTGTTTCACTATTCAAGCCATTTGCTTCAATAAAACGGAGTAGAGTGTTCATATCAGTAGACGTCTTTCTTTTGTGTTTTCACTTTTCTGCTTGTTTATGAAATCGTCAATAGCTTCCTGGCTTTCGCTGATGGCTGCTTAAGAGGTTTCTAGATCTTCAGGATAGTAAAATTTGCTTTGCAAATGATATTCTTATTCGTCCATGTTGGAATCAGTCTTTTGGGTAGTTCCTTTGCGAAGAATGAAAGTATTTTCAGGTTTCTTTTCGCAGTTTTAGCTGCAAATTTTCAAATTTGCCGCTTGTCGTAAACAAAAATACACGGCTTATGACCGTTTCCATGGAAACGGTCCGTATGGTAAAATCCCGACCAAGAAAGAACCAATCAGAACGCGCGGATTTACCACAAGACTACCTTGTCATATAATAAAAGATATTAACAGCCGCTGCGTAGTCTCCCTTTATTAACAGGATCTAGGCAGTCTTTTTTAATTTACAAGATATTTACAGGTTCTAAGCTAGCCTCTCGTTTTGAGTTACGAGATATTTACTGCATCTGAGCAGGTCTCCCTTTACGATATTTACAAGAAACAGTCGAACCTGTACAAAGCTGTCACGCTTAGGGAATGGCTAAGTAAGCGCAGGTTACTTGATAACTTAGTGTACAGTTAATGCGTGATTCAATTCTACCTGTTACCACCCCCCCTCCCCGGGAAAACCCCCGGGAAGGCCCGGCTCGTCTTGCCCGGGGGTCGGGAATTTCCTCAAGCGGTCTTGCCCGGTGGTAGGGGGGGGGGGGGGGCGGGGCAAATTGAAATAACTACTCGCGCAAGGACCTATGGGGTAAAACAATGGCGGCTAACCACGCGGAAAAGGCCACGTTTTTTGCTGGCAAGTCCATTGAGTTCGTTAGCGAATGGCTGGATCAGAATAATCTGTCGAAGCTGAAAGTAATTAAGTTATTAAGTTCAAAACCTAAAAGAGGAAAGGATTTCCTCCGGAAGAAAAATTAGTAATGGTTTTGTTTTAATGGAATTCACTCGCCACAGCTTGTTTCAGGCGCAGTTTTAATGTTGTAAATATACTGAGTTATACATTTTGATTTTCTTGTAGAAAAGCAATTTATTTGCACTGAAAATACAAAAGACGTTATTCCACATTGTTTCTAGGCATTTAATTATAAGAGTTGTTTTTTAGAGATACATTTCAATTTTCGAGGCAGTGTGGTTGAAACGCCCTCCTGGTGTATTAGTGTGTGTCGAGTTTTATAATATTCGCTTTACTTCGGAATGGAGATAATTGTTCTATAAGTTAGGACTTTCAGGTTCCTGGTTTTGTTTAAATAAAGATATTAATCATCAAAACGAAGCAGTTTGGTTTTAGTCCATGTCATGAGTCCCGGGGGTGGAGAAATGTCTCTTTCTGTGTGCCCGGGGGTGGGGAATAGGACGTCAAGTACACAAATGCCCGGGGGTGTGCCCCGGGGGGATGGTAACAGGTAGAATTGAACCACACATTATGTACCAAAGCGCTCACAAAAACACTTCCTTTGTTAAGAAAGTTCAGCGATAAAATAGTATGACAAAGGAGAACTTGTTATAAAAAAGGACTATCAAAACATTAACACCATAAATGTTTTGCAATCAGTATTGCAGGTCTTTAGAAATTCAATTGCCTGGCGCGCTATTTGTTTACCATATTTGAGTGGTTTAATTTTACAAAGTGACCGTTTAAAACAGGTCAATACAATAGAGAAAGCTCGTTGGGACTTAGTAAGGGTGACCGTGACCGCTTATAATAGAGGTGACCGTTTAATGAAGGTTAGAATTACAGTAGTTAAGAGAACTAATTTTCGGGACTTTCACAACTGACCACTTAATAGGGAGTGAACACTAAATACAGGTTCGACTGTTTTTACAGCATCGGAGCAGTCTCCCTTTTTTAATTTACAAGATATTTACAGGATCTGAGCAGTCTCCCATTTTCACTATTTGGTAACGCAATTTATGTAGTATTTCTATGGTCCATTGAAAATCTTTACAAGTTATTTACACTTGTGGATATTGTGAGTAAATGTCGCTGCAATATTTCACACGTTATTTCCCTGTTCTTTAAAATGCCATCGTTGAGAATTACTCTGTAAATTACAGGAGATTTACATGGCCATACTAAACTGTAAAATTCATGTAAATTTTGTTTTACAAACCAACAAGACGTAAATTGTAGTTTACAAAACGTGTAAATTGTAATTTACAGAATGTAAATTGATTTAAAACTCCTTTTCCAGTGAGTTTTCCTCTGTTTAGTTTTGGTGGGTTGGAACTTATTTACTGAACATATGTAGTTTTGGGAAAACCTGCTAATTTTTGGAAGACCCCAAGACAGTGATAGTAGTGTTTGTAGTCGGCCTTTTGCACTTTGTACTTTTTTGCCAATAAGCGTTGTTTTGTTAAAAAAAAAAATAACCGTCTTAGAAGATTAGTCATATAGGGTTTATTTTCTTGATCATTTTTATTAAAAGAACGAATACTGGAGCGGCCTGTTCACGAAACAGTCCGATCTGGTGGCTAAAATTTTAACACATTTTATCTAAATGTTTATATCTTGGTGTTTAAAGGGTTAACATGAAAACATTCTGTGTATCAATTAGCCGAAAGGCGCTAATTGACAAAAAGTTCAAAAGACCGACTACTGGCACTTTACTAGCTTAAGAATTCCTTGTTTCACCTTTTCATTTTCCCGATAATATAATATTGGGTTAATACCGGAACTCAGGGTGAGCAAAGGAAATAGAATGGGATTCGTAAGGCGACTAAGAGGCTTACCTGTAATAAGAGAAGCTACTAAGGCAGCAGCAGTAGGAATGAAAACTAAGCTTAGCAGACCTACCACGTATGTTAATGTTTTAGTTAATCGACGCTCATTGGCGACGTTGGCACTGGGGACAGGGTTGCCTTGGCCTCCTTCCTCCATCATTTCAGCAACATTGTTGTTATGGCGACGAAGTTCACAAATGGTCATAATCTGGAGAATGGCGATCAAAGGTACCGATACTGCGAGGATGGCTATACCAGACCAGTAAACGAGTGGTTTTAATGGAACTGGGAGCTGTGGGTACAGAAGGTCGACTTGTGCTAGAATGCCAATTGAGATGGATATCACCCAGACAACACAACAAGCGGCAATGGCGCGGCAGCGGGTCACCATAAACTTGTATTGGACAATGCGTTTGACAGCAAGGTAGCGGTCGATGCTGATTACGGCAAGGTTGAGGATTGAGCCGAGATTAGTTATCACAATGAATAGTAGCATAGGCATCTCCTTTGTTTTTGTGTCAATTCCACAAGGACTCTGCTTTTCAATCGTATTTTTCATTCTAAAACCAGCATCGATTGGTCCAACAGTCGCGCCCCAAAGAATGTCAGTCAAGGTCAAGCTGCACAAAAACAACAAGCCAGGGCGAAGGGTCTTTATTCCACTCCTGAATAACCCAATGATGACAGCTGTATTGGCCACAAAGCACCAAACGCTCAACAGCATTGACAATGGAAAAAGGTAGTTGGTGTAGTAAAGGTAACTCTTTTGGAAGGACACTGATATTCCTGGAACCAAACACGCTACATCGCCTTTGAATTCCATAGCGTGCTCAGCAGTTACTTAGAAGCTGTGATCTTTTTATATCGCCTAGAAGAAATATACAAATTTTTGTTGTTTTTTTCTCTTTTTTTCCCTTTCGTTGTGTGTACATGGCTTTATTTTTATTCATTTTTTTCTTAAACCCTATTATGCCTTGGCTGTTATGGAGTTCCTGAACCTGCCTTTATAAATTAAGAATTATTAAGGTCATAAGAGTGAAACCTGGTTGATAAATAATAAATTAAAACACTCTTCCCTTTAGCGTCCGTAAAATTGGACGAGAACATCATATGACATGGAAATTACGTCACTGGCCGTTTACAGTCGTATTATTATTATTCTCACAGCAACTTTTATGTTTTCAGTGTGTTCCTGTTGGTTTTGATTACTTTTTGCGTTGTAGGGAAATCTTAAATATCCAAGATGGCGGATCTTAAGAGCCGCCCTCAGTAAATATCGACTATCGTCGTTTGGACGAGAAAAAATGAAATCCCTCAAACTTTCTGAGAAGAATGGTCTATATAAGTGATTCACATAAAGATAACTTTCAGCTCAGTTCGATTCGTATTTTAGCTGTAGTGCGACCATCTTGGTTTTACCGCTCTGCGGAGTGCTTTCAGCGGCCATTTTAGGCCACACTTTTAAGAATTTGCCTTACAAAGAAAGCATAACAAATCCGAACAAAATCTCATTATTCAAGACAAGCAAATGTTTTTTGTTGTGTTGAGAAGCTTTATGGGAATTTGATCGAAATCTAATTTTTTTACAAAATGTTTAATTTCTTCCCTATTGAACTACTCTTAGAGTGCCAAAAAAATGGCCGAGTTTAAAGGAAAATATCGCTAAAGATACATTAGTTGACATCCTAAAACAGCATCCCAGTTAAAGAGGAATGTCTCCTCTGTAAGAATATGCAATAAAATTTTTGGGCAGTTAAAAAGAGAAAATTATAGAAGAAGAAGTTTTAACTGTACTTTAGTCAACAAACACCGCTTTCGTAATTAGCATAACAACATGAAAATAACGATTTACTAAGAAAATAATGATAAATTTCACTTACCTCGTGAAATATCGAGAACTGCATATTTCAAAATATATCAAATTATAGTTTCAGTCGGACACAGCCGCATTTTCGATGATTTGTTTTGCGAAATTACTGTAATATGACACCGCAGCCGTTAAACTGAGTTGAATTCTTCTAAGTCCGTCAGGACAACCGTCGGCCGAAAAAATTGCCCTCCGCCCCATAAGCTGCCGTGTGCAAGGTGTCAAATATTTCTTTGCTATCCTTAATGACCAAAAATTATTTCAGCAACCATTTAAATCCTGCTTTGAACTGGAAATTCTCGTCAAGAAATCGTTTTTGTTCCGTTGACCTTCCGCCGTAATTAAACAATGAGATTGCGTTACAGAAACGCGCGCACATCCAGACGGGTTGGGGTGGGAGTGGGGAGGAAACAGCTCCTAAATAAAAAAAAAAGGGCCGTTCAAGATTACTGTCAAAGCTATGTTATGCATTTCGGGTACTAAATAGGAAACTGCTGTCCCAGAATAATGTGGAATATGATGAGCCCTTGTGCTGTTTTTTTTGTTTGGGGCGTGAGACGGGGGGTTGGCAAGTAGGTTGTCTTCAGTTGTATCAAACAGACCTGAAGACGTAATGATAATGATAATGATGATGATGATGACTATCATTGATGATAATAAGGGAATAACTCCCTTTTTCCCCTTTAAAGTGTGACAATCAGTCCCACTAAGTATCGTTGCATCACAATAAACCGTTTTTCAACACATGTGCCCCTACGTTATAGCGATCATGCATTCGAAAATGTTGTCCGCGCGATAATTTCCAAAAAGTGAAATTTTTGGTTTATACTTTGATTAAAAAATTATTACAGGACCTTAATGCACACGTGTACGTCCCCAGCTTCAATATCCATTTAATACACTATCACTTAATAAAAAAAATTAAATGAATGCATCAGTACAAATTGTATACACTGTATGGGCGTCAATGAAATTCGCACTTTCCCACGGTCTCCTAGGACGTGATTAATATATGCCTCAGACCAATTTTCATAAGGAAGAATTTATGAGATTCAAATACGTGTTTTTCAAAAGCATTAGTTTAGAGAGTACGATCTAATGGGACAGTTTGCTTCTTACCAAGTTACACGCTTTTCACTCCGCAAATGCTTCTATTTTTAGCGTCTTCGTGTGAAAAGGTGTAATGAAGTGTAATTGCAGGTGATAACATGTGATCCGAAATGGCATGGAAACCAGGTTGTGAATTTCGTGGGTGAGTTCAAAATAAATGTATTCGCTTCGAATAAATGAATACTTATGATTTGTACCTTAGTGTTTCTTAAGAGAAAACTGCTAAAATAAATATCAAAATACTCATACTATACCTACCCTTGCTAGAAGCAATTGTGCCTCGGTTTTTAAAGATGCGTTCCAAACGTGCAGTGCTTTTAAATGGACGCTCATGTGCCCTCGGCAGTCACTCAGTAGGACACACTGCACATTTGTATTGTTTTGGGTACTGGATCTGCAGGTACCTCCAACATACGACGAGTAGCGACAGGTGGCCATGACCAGGAATTCTCCATGGACCAATTAA